>NC_090355.1:4906276-5206276 GCF_035084215.1 Heptranchias perlo
CTTGCGGACGAGATGTTAAATGGAGGTCCGTCTGTGTGTTCAGATGGATGTAAATGATCCCATTGCCACGATTTAAAAAAAGAGCAGAAATCCCAATTAACACCCCTCTTTCAAAAAAAACCTGGTCATTCATTTCATTATCTGTTTGTGGAACCTTGCTGTGCGCAAATCGGCTGTCATATATCCCTACATAATTACAGTGTCTGCACTTCAAAAGTAAGTAATTTGTTTTGTGTAAGTAAGTGAGATCCCCGAGTATATCATCAGGTGCTGTATAAATGCAAGTTCTGTCCAACACAGGACCTTCCCGCTTTGTGTATCTCATACCACGCTGTTGATGCATTTATCTACTCAGTCATTCAGGAGCATCTGAGATCTATTTTTTAAATGTAAAATAATTATAAATTGAAAGACACGTTTGTTGTTGCATTAATGTTACGTGAAATAATGATTGGTGTAGTCAAGAATGGATTAGTCTAGTTGCCACACTTAGGTGATTACGGCAACACTGGAATGATGGGTATTTATTAAAACCACTACGATGATATCAGAACCACAAAAAACAATTTCTGCTTTACCTTAAATACATTCTATGACACACCGTGTTAAACAAAACTTCTTTATAGCCTTTTGGCTTTCTGTATATGGGTCCCCTGTGTGTCTGATTTGTTCTACACATCACTGGAACATTACATAATGGAGTAGGCTCTGCTCCAGACTCCATTGACTCACATGACAACAGATGAAAGTTTAGCACTTGGCCGTCTTTCAGAGAGCGTCTGAACCCTTCTGATTTGTGTTCCTGTTAGTTTTTCTAATCCCTTCTCCCAAAAGGATTGAGTCACCTCCTTTCAACGTGAAACGACCGCAAACCCTGGCAAGTATAAAAGAACATTTTAAGGAGCTCTTGCAAGACATGGGTCACTCCATAGGTTTGAGGCTGAATTGGTGTCTCACAGGGAAGCCAGTGTACAGGCCGCATGCCCGGGGACTACCATCTCCAGTACAGTGTGCTACATCTGCAAAGTAATTACCAGGACCACCAGCAAATTCAGCATTCAGACTTGGGCTTCTGTTACTGGACTGACCAAGTGGCAGAGAGAAAGGGATCAACCCTGCGATGGTTACAGTAGCATTTCAGTGCTAACACTGCACTACATTTTTGTTTTCATTAGAACCCAAGAATGAGAAGAACTCAAAAGCAAATCACTGCGGATGCTGGAATTCTGAAATGAAAAACAGAAAATGCTGGAGAAGCTCAGCAGGTCAGGCAGCATCCGTAGGGAAAGAAACAGAGTTAACGTTTCAGGTCGATGTCCCTTCGTTAGAACTTCTGACCAAAGGTCATCGACCTGAAACGTTAACTCTGTTTCTTTCTCCACAGATGCTGCCTGACTTGCTGAGTATTTCCAGCATTTTCTGTTTTTATTACAATGAGAAGAAGTCATCCAACCCATCCTATTGCATAGGTCCATTTACAAGACTCACTTAAATCATCTCATCCCCCTCCTGCATTGGCACCAAGCTTCTGCCCCCTCTGGTCTACGTTGAATCAGGAATCTGTCCGTTTATTTATTTGAATGATTCGGCTGACTTCACAGCGTTAGATGGCAGCCTATTCATTCAGTGCATTAGGTGGCAGCCTATAGAGCTGGGTTCTCATTCACAGCTAGATGGCAGCCTGCTATAAACGCTTCCTAATTCACTATGCTGACTGGTAGCTTGTTCAGTTGAGCACTCGTTCACTGTGTCAGGTGCCAGATAATTAAATCCAGACCTCATTCACTGTACTGGGTGGCAGTCTGTGTAACTGAGTCTCATTCACTGTGTTAGATGGCAGTCTGGTTAACTGAGTCCATATTAATATAATATAAGAATATAATATAATATTAAATAATATATAACATAAAGAGGTGAGCGCACAATAAGGCTGCGGCAAAAAGTTGTGAGAGAAAAGTATTATAAAAAAACAGAAATCATCAGAAAGATGAAAATGTCAACCAGTGGCCCAAATTTCAATGACTCTGGGGCGACACGGTTACGCAGTACACTGGAGCACCAGCGCTCTGTGTCATGGTGCTATAGACTGACGGGTAGCCTTTGCTCTCAGTTACCTACCTCATCTAAAGTTGGCACAGTGAGATGGGATGTGCCCTGTGACTAAGACCCACCGTAACTCGCCTCTGAGTCAGAAGGTTGTGGGTTCAAGGCCCACTCCAAGGGCTTGAGCACAAAAGTCTAGGCTGACGCTCCTGTGCAGCACTGAGGAAGTGCTGCAATGTCGGAGGTGCCGTCTTTCGGCTGAGACGTTAATCCGAGGCCCCATCTGCCCTCTCAGGTGGGCGTAAAAGATCCCATGGCACTATTTGAAGAAGGGCAGGGGAGTTCTCTCCGGTGTCCTGGCCAATATTTATCCCTCAACCAACATCACTAAAACAGATTATCTGGTGATTATCACATTGCTGTTTGTGGGATCTTGCTGTGCGCAAATTGGCTGCCACGTTTCCTACATTACATCAGTGACTACACTTCAAAAGTACTTCATTGGCTGCAAAGTGCTTTTGGACGTCCTGAGGTCGTGAAAGGCGCTATATAAATGCCAATTCTTTCTTTTTCTTGACTGATGGGCATCCTCTGCTCTCAGTTGCCTAAAGTTAGCTAAAGTTACCTCATCTAAAGTTGCTGCAGTGAGACGAGATGTGCCTGAGACCTGCTTTAAGAGTTAATTTAATTTCCTTGTTTTATGAACCGACTCCAGTAAGCTGGAGTTTGTTGAAGCATTGGGTATTTTGTTGGCCAAGGAAGAGGGCACCAATTATGCAAATAACGATCATGAGGGCATGTGAGTTTTGGAAGGTTTTACTGTGCCATTACTTGTTTCAGTGTGAAGACTGGTACACACACACTTTCTCATTCATTACGGATATCAGATCCTGTTTGGAAACTTAATCCAAAACATTCAGGATTGCAACATCGCACTTTCTAAGTGTTACTGAGGCACTTACAATGACATTGGTACTAATCTCACCGTGATGTAATTCTTGGTAAAAGCCTACATGCCTGGATGACCTCAGCTCCCTTTACAGCCTCGCTGCCAATGGTCATAATGAGCCCTTGATGCTCAAGTAAGGCACCGGGCGCCATGGCTTAATCACGAACCCTTGTCCCCGACCGAGTGTAAAACGCTTGGAACCTTCATTAAAGGAAAACTGATGTGAAATATTTCGGCAGTATTCATGCTGAGTGGATGCTGGCAGTGAGGCGGAACAGCAGTGAGCTCAATATATCTCCCTTTGGAACCTGCGCAGCTACATTTAAAGGGACAGAGCCGTTGCCTGGGGTGAGCTGAACTCTTCTTGTTCCCAAACACATGCAGTCTTTTTGTAAGAGTCTCAGCAGGAGCCTTTTTGAAAACTCGGTTGAAAATCAGCCATCTTGGAGCCTGGAATAAGACCGTTTTTGAATTTTTACTTTAACATTTAAAAAAATGCAGTAGAGTAGTAGTGATCAGTCATGTGATGACAACAACAACAACTTGCACTTATATAGCACCGTTAATGTAGTAAAATGCCCCAAGGCGCTTCACAGGAGCGTTATCAGGCACAATCTGACCCCGAGCCACATAAGGAGAAATTAGGACAGGTGACCAAAAGCTAGGTCAAAGAGGTAGGCTTAACGAGCGTCTTAAAGGAGGAGAGACAGGTAGAGAGGCAGAGAGGTTTAGGGAGTGAATTCCAGAGCTTAGGGCCTAGGCGGCTGAAAGCACAGCCGGCAATGGTGGGGCGAAGGAAATTGGGGATGGACAAGAGGACAGAATTGGAGGAGTGCAGAGATCTCAGAGGGTTGTAGGGCTGGAGGATAATTGGAGCTTTCAAGATGGAGATCAATAAATTTTTGTTACGTAAGGGTATCAAGGGATATGGAGTTAAGGTTAGTAAATGGAGTTGAGGTCCAGATCAGCCATGATCTAATTGAATGGCGGAACAGGCTCGAGGATCTGAATGGCCTCCTCCTGTTCCTATGTTCTGAAGTCAAGCTCTGGTGTTAATACACATCGTCATAATCTTTCCCTCTCGGCGTGTGGGTGTCAGGGAAACTCCCTTATGCTAAGAGCAAACTCTCCAAACACTCTTTACTCAAAACCACTCTCTCAGCTCGCTGTACCTGCCGCAAGGACTTCTGCTAATCTTCAAGGGCACTTCTTTTAAAGGAACAAGGCACCTTCACCTCGTCAACATGGCCTCAGGTTTCCATGATACACTCGGGCCTGTAACATTGACCCAGAAATTCCTCAGAGCTCCTCTTTCTGCGCCGCCATAACGTCACAGATGGGTAACTGCGGTTTCAGCCGCACTCCTGTTGAAATCACGGTGACGGAGCGAAAGCAGCATCCCAGGAATTTCTGGGCCATTGTCTTCTCTCCCTCCAAAGGGAAAAAAAAACATTCAACCAGCGCCGCAGAAAGGCAACCAGGGCAAGGCTTACCATGAGAAGAGGAGGTGTTAGATATAATAGGCAGACGGACAGGAGAACCTGCAGGAGAGGGCGAGCTGGCAAGAGAAGGTTGGTAAAAGCTGGCCCAGGCTCATCATGTGTAGTTTCAGCTTCTTGTACTTTCTTAAAGTATTGCAAGGCCCATATACTAACCCATTATTTCTTTAAGGGCAAATGTCACTGTGCATGCAGCTAAACCAGCTCTTGGCCTCAAAATTCAATTTTGTGGTGAATTTGAAGTATCTGCACTGAGGCTTCAGTTTTCAACCATGTATATCAATAACTTGGATGAAGGACTAGGCAGTTATATATCCAAGTTTGCAGATGACACTATGTAGGGAGGCACAGTAAGTTGTGTAGATTAGTAGCAGGAAGTTACAAAAGGATATTGATAGATTAAGTGATTGGGCAAAACTGTGGAGATGGAGATTAATCTGGGGAAGTGTGAGGTCATCCACTCTGGAGCCGAGGAAGATAAATCGGAATATTTTCTAAATGGTGAGAAACTAGGAACTGTAGAGGAACAGAGAGATTTGGGAGTCCAAGTTCACAAATCATTGAAAGCCAATAGACAAAAAGTAATCAAAAAGGCCAGTGGAATGTTGGTCTTTACCTCAAGGAGTTTAGAAAAGAAAAAGGAGGAAGTGATGCTTCAGTTGTATACAACTGAAATGAGAGCACATGGAAATGGAGGCAACCTATTGGCTTGGATAGGGAATTGGTGAGGAGGTAGGAGACAGAGAGTAGGGATAATGGGTATGTTCTCAAATGGGCAGGATGTGATTAGTGGTGTCCCCCAGGGATCTGTACTGGGGCCACAGATTTTCACTGTATTTATGAATGTCTTGGATGAAGGAATAGAGAGCCATATAACCAAGTTTGCTGATGACATTAAGTTAGGTGGCACAGTAAATAATGTAGATGGGAGCAGAAAGTTGCAAAGTGACATTGATAGATTAAGTGAGTGGGCAAAACTGTGGCAGATGGAGTTCAATGTGGGAAAGTGTGAGATCATCCACTTAGGACCTAAGAAAGATGGATCAGAGTATTTTCTAAATGGTGAAAAGCTAAGAACTGTGGATGAGCAGAGAGATTTAGGGGTCCAAGTACAGAAATCACTAAAAGCTAATGGTCAGATACAAAAAATCATTTAAAAAGCTAATGGAATGTTGACCTTTATCTCAAGGGGGCTGGAATACAAAGGGGTAGAAATTATGTTACAGTTATATAAAGCTCTGGTTAGACCCCATCTGGATTACTGCGCTCAGTTCTGGGCACCGCACCTCAGGAAGGATATATTGGCATTGGAGGGGGTGCAGCGCAGATTCACCAGAATGAAACCAGGGCTAAAAGGGTTAAATTATGAGGACAAGTTGCATAGACTAGGCTTGTATTCCGTTGAGTATAGAGGATTAAGGGGTGATCAAATTAAGGTGTTTAAGATGATTAAAAGATTTAATATGGTAGGTGGGGAGAAAATATTTGCTCTGGCGGGGGAGTCCATAAACTTAAAATTAGAGGTGGGCCGTTCAAGGGTGATGTCAGGGAGCACTTCTTCACACAAAGGGAAGTGGAAACCTGGAACTCTCTCCCTCAAAAAGCTGTTGAGGCTGGGGGTCAATTGGAAATGTCAAAACTGAGATTGATAGAATTTTATTAGGTAAGGGTATTAAGGGTTACAGAACCAAGGCAGGTAGATGGAATTAAGATACAGATCAGCCATGATCTAATTGAATGGCAGAAAGGCTCATGGGGCTGAGTCACCTTCTCCTGTTCCTATAGTTCCTATGTTCCCATGTTAACCTTTAAGAGCACGTTTTCCTCTGTTACCGCCCCTAATCCTCCCCAAAATGGGCAGTAATTCAGAGGAGACTCCAGGTCCTGAAGTCCACTTCTGGTAGCCAGGAAGCTGGTGGAGGAAATTGCTGCCAGAAACAGACGACAACTTCATCATAGTATTCAAAACAACACAGGATTGAATTTGTCCACAAAAAGCAGGACAAGTCCAATCCGGCCAATTACAGCCCCATCAGTCTACTCTCAATCATCAGCAAAGTGATGGAAGTTGTCGTCGACAGTGCTATCAAGCAGCACTTACTCAAAAATAACCTGCTCATCGATTCCCAGTTTGGGTTCCGCCAGGACCACTCAACTCCAGACCTCATTACAGCCTTGATCCAAACATAGAAAAAAGAGCTGAATTCCAGAGGTGAGGTGAGAGTGACTGTCCTTGACATCAAGGCAGCATTTGACCAAGTGTGGCACCAAGGAGCCCTAGTAATATTGAAGTCAATGGGAATCAGGGGGAAAGCTCTCCAGTGGCTGGAGTCATACCTAGCACAAAGGAAGATGGTAGTGGTTGTTGGAGGCCAATCATCTCAGCCCCAGGACATTGCTGCAGGAGTTCCTTGTGGCAATGTCCTAGGCCCAACCATCTTCAGCTGCTTCATCAATGACTTTCTCTCCATCATAAGATCAGAAATGGGGATGTTCGATGAAGATTGTACAATGTTCAGTCCCATTCACAACCCCTCAGATAATGAAGCAGTTCGTGCCCTCATGCAGCAAGACCTGGATAAACTCCAGGCTTGGGCTTTTTTTTTTATTCGTTCATGGGATGTGGGTGTCGCTGGCGAGGCCAGCATTTATTGCCCATCCCTAATTGCCCTTGAGAAGGTGGTGGTGAGCCGCCTTCTTGAACCGCTGCAGTCCGTGTGGTGAAGGTAAGTGACAAGTAACATTTGCGCCAAGTGCCAGACAATGACCATCTCCAACAAGAGAGAGTCTGACCACCTCCCCTTGACATTCAACAGCAGTACCATCACCGAATCCCCCACCATCAACATCCTGGGGGTCACCATTGACCAGAAAGTTAACTGGACCAGCCACATACATACTGTGGCTACAAGAGCAGGTCAGAGGCTGGGTATTCTGTGGCGAGTGACTCACCTCCTGACTCCCCAAAGCCTTTCCAACATCTACAAGGCACAAGTCAGGAGTGTGATGGAATACTCTCCATTTGCCTGGATGAGTGCAGCTCCAACAACACTCAAGAAGCTCGACACCATCCAGGACAAAGCAGCCCACTTGATTGGCACCCCATCCACCACCCGAAACATTCACTCCCTTCACCACCAGAGCACCTTGGCTGCAGTGTGTACCATCCACAGGATGCACTGCAGCAACTCACCAAGGCTTCTTCGACACCCCCTCCCAAACCCACGACCTCTACCACCTAGAAGGACAAGAGCAGCAGGCACATGAGAACAACACCGCCTGCACGTTCCCCTCCAAGTCACACACCATCCCAACTTGGAAATATATCGCCGTTCCTTCATCGTTGCTGGGTCAAAATCCTGGAACTCCCTACCTAACAGCACTGTGGGAGAACCTTCACCACACGGACTGCAGTGGTTCAAGAAGGCGGCTCACCACCACCTTCTCAAGGGAAGTTAGGGATGGGCAATACATGCTGGCCTTGCCAGCGACGCCCACATCCCATGAACGAATAAAAAAAAACTAGGACCTTCCATGCTTTTTGTGGCCTTTGCATTGGGAACACGTCACTTCCAGATAGCACCCATATAAATGGGTGTTTAGGGTGGCTAATCACTGAGTTGTATATGGAAGTAAGAGCATAAGAACATAAGAAATAGGAGCCGGAGTAGGCCATACGGCCCCTCGAGCCTGCTCCACCATTCAGTCAGATCATGGCTAATCTTCTACCTCAACTCCACTTTCCCGCATGATCCCTATATCCCTTGATTCCCTTTGAGTCCAAAAATCTATTGATCTCAGTCTTGAATATACTCAACGACTGAGCATCCACAGCCCTCTGGGGTAGAGAATTTCAAATAGTCACGACCCTCTGAGTGAAGAAATTCCTCCTCATCTCAGTCCTAAATGTCCAACGCCTTATCCTGAGACTATGTCTCCTAGTTCTAGACTCACCAGTCAGGGGAAACATCCTCTCAGCATCTACCCTGTCAAGCCCTCTTAGAATCTTACATGTTTCAATGAGATCGCCTCTCATTCTTCTAAACTCCAGAGAGTATAGGCCCATTCTACTCAAATCTTTCCTCATAAGACAACCCTCTTATCCCAGGAATCAAGCTAGTTTAAAGTAAGAAGATTCATTCAATAGTTTTTAGGCCATTTCTGCTCAATTTTTCTTCATTTATTTGTTGTCTTTCTGCTGGCATTTAGCCCTACAATCCACCTCCCCAGAACTCTCCGTTCTTTTGAAGTTGCGATAGATTCTGCTCAATGGGGTGTTCCTCCTCTCTGGAGAGTCAATGCGAGTCAGTCAGAGAGACACACAGAGGCTCCAGAATGGCACAGTGAACCTATATTGATTGTAACCCAAATATAGTGGCAATTAGTTTAAGGACACCTAACTTGAAAGTGAATTTTGCCTTGAGCAATAGTAGAGCTTGCAAATTTTATTTATTTTTATGGTACCAGGAGTTCCGAGAGAACCGATGAGTCTTGTTGTGAAATCTGTATCTTGTAAAATAAACAAGTTTCTTGGTTTATAATCATGCTTCAACTCACTAAAGTGCCTTTCATTTGGCCGTCCATAAAGGCAGAATAACACATGTAGCGACAGGCGTGAGATCATAGTAATCATTACATGCAGCAGGGGGTCTATATTACATCCCTGGGCCATGTTTTTGTTTACTTAGATATTGGGCACAAAATGTGTGCTCCTGATCATAGGGGACACAAGATCTGTTAATGGGAGTGACCAGTGATGCTCAGGCCAAGAGAATATCTACTGCAGACCCGTGAAATTTATAATGCTCGCTGTACACCGGCTCTAATTGGAGATTGCCCTCTGCCCCAAAAATTGCCAGTTTCCTCAGGGCCACCTCCTCCAACAAAACCTCTAGCCCTCTTCAATGAAGTTCAGAGACCTTCTCCAGCCATGTTATCCATTAACAATCTCCAACAGAAATATATGCCTCCTTTAAGAGTGCAGCAGCCCTTTAAGAGCTTCTGCACCTCTGATTTGGTGTCCCCACAGGTACAACAACACTCTCAATAACACGCAGTCCATTACCGTCTGTTTTGCATCCCCATTGAGAGTCAACGTCTATGCCCTCATATTCTGTACTTAATCTGGTTCTGGGGAAACCGTTTCTTCATTTCCAGCAGCCACCTTGCTCTCCCCATTCTGATTAGCAATATTGCTTGTTAATTCTATTGGACGACAGTCTCATATCATGATGAAGAAAGCAAGCTTAGAAAACAATCACAATCATCACACGAATATCAGGTGCACTAGAGGCAAGCACTGAACGGTCACAAAGAGTCTTAAAAAAAATCCTAACACTCTGCAATTGAACTTATACAGGCAAATACTTTTTATTTGTGGGAGATTTTGCCCAACAGGTCCAGACGTTCCCTACTGTAGCGTTCCTGGATCCATCACTGCGCAGTTTAGTAATTTAAACCCATTGGCACACTTCCTGCACTGCCATCTGTCCTTTATTAATTGGCTCATTAATCTTGATGTGTTTATTAAACCAAGGCGTCACCTGACGCAGCAGAGGAATCAGTCCTCTCATTGCACTGAACTCTGAACTCCAGCTTCTTCCAATGATTAAACCTTGCCGGTGGCTTTCTGATGTGTGCTAGAGGCAGGTGACGTTCAAAATGTAGGCTCCAATGTTATAGTGTTTCGGCTCTAACACCAAGCCCGGTTCTGGAGGGTTAATATGTGTTGTGGTGTCAGTTCCTGTACATGTACACTACATACATGGTGAAAGGAATGATTCATTCCCGTCTGATACCGCATGGTTCATGTGTGCCCTGTTGTCAGTTCCTGTACATGTACAGTACACACCGGGTAAAAAAGGGGGCTATTCACTCCCATCTGATTCTCTGCAGATCTTCTGCATATCAACATCGTCCCTTTCCTATGGACAGTACAGAGTAAGTAACGGAACAATTTACTCCTATCTAGTTCTATGTGGCTCATCCATGTCTCAGTCACAGCTTCTGTACATGTAGAGTACAGATTGAGTAACAGGGAACAATTCACTCCCACCTAGTGCTGTGTGACTCCTCCTGCCTCAGTGTCGACTGATGTATGTGTAAAGACATATGTTTTTGATTCCAGGAAAATCGGGACTGTGTTCTATCGTTGCCAGAGGCATGGGAGGCTGTCCTGGCCCAATTGTCTGATTTAGGCTCCCTTGCCTTAATTTGAATGGGCTCCCTTCACATGAAAGATGTGTACAGGGAGTCAGGCCTGCAAATGGGATGCCTGCCAATCGGGAAATTGGGTCAAGCGGCAGCTAGTAAAGGGGAGCTGAAGAGCTCGATTTTTCCCAACCTGGCAAAGACCCAGCTGGATCCGTGGTGCGTGGGCCTTGCACCCACCTGTTTCCTGAAACACCGATGCCAGCAGGGTCAGGGCCATTTGCATAACTTTGGCTGGCTTCCCAGTGCTCTTCCTAGCTGCAGGCAGAGTCCGCCTTGGCAGAACGAAGAAAATGCCAGTGGGCAGGCCTTGGGCAGCCTGGGAGTGTCTGGAGTCTTCCATGGAGGGCAGCTGAAGAAAGAGGGGACAAATTTGGCCAATGACGAATTTCCAACCCCCTTCGCACCCCCCCCCACACCCTCACCATAGCAATGTCACTCCTAACATTCAGCACTGTTATGGTGTTAATGACAGGAAATATGTCGTATGAAGTGTTTACATAGAATTACATAAAATGTATGGCGCAGAAACAGGCCATTTGGCTCAACAGGTCTATGCCAGTGTTATGCTCCAGACCAGCCTCCTCCCACCCTTCTTCATCTAACCCCATCAACATATCCTTCTATTCCTTTCTCCCTCATGTGTTTATCTAGCTTTCCCTTAAATGCATCTATGCTATTCACCTCAACCACCCCATGTGGTAGCGAGTTCCACATTCTAACCACTCTCTGGTAAAGAAGTTTCTCCTGAATTCCCTATTGGAATTATTAGTGACTATTTTATATTTATGGCCCCCAGTTCTGGTCTCCCCCACAAGCGGAAACATCTTCTCTACATCTACCCTATCAAACCCTTCATAATCTTAAAGACCTCGATCAGATCTTCCCTTCTTTTCCAGAGAAAAGAGCCCCAGCCCCAGTGTTTCTGTCATTAATATATAATTTGGATACGCCCATCCATATTTGGGCAAGTACATTGCCTGCCATCACTTGTGGTATGAATGGCCGGCCACAGGGAGCCAATGAAATGGCTTCCCACCACATTCCCTTTACCCAGTTGGCCCCACTACCACCTGAAACCGCCTGACAGCAAGGCCGAAGATCTACCTTCGGAGCGCATTCTCATCCAGGATATGCAGAGCAATTGGAACGCTCAATAACAACTCACAATTATATGGCACCTTTAACGTAGTAAAACGTCCCAAGGCGCTTCACAGGAGTGTTATCGGACAAATTTGACATCGAGCCACATAAGGTGATATTTGGACAGGCGACCAAAAGCTTGGTCAAAGAGGTAGGCTTTAATGAGCGTCTTAAAATAGGAGAGAGAGAGGTAGAGAGGCGGAGAGGTTTAGGGAGGGAATTCCAGAGCTTAGAGCTTAGACAGCTGAAAGCCCGTCTAGGCACGGCTGCCAGTGGTGGGGCGGAGGCAGCCCAAAGCAATTCCCATCTTGTACAGAGGCAGTAATGGCCAAGACTGCAGACAATGGTCTATTTCAGAAGTATAGGCTGCAGCAAAAAAAGGAATAAAAATGGAGGCACCAAGAAATACATACAGTGCAGTCAAACAGAGATACTCAGTAACCAAAAACGGCACTGAAATAGTTATTCACAATCCTACAATAACCTTAGTTAAATGGAAAGCTATAAAGAGGGTCAGGCTTGTTCTTCAGATGTCCCCGTTTATATGGGAAGGAGCACAATGGGGAGGAGCATGATAGGGAGGAATCTCACCCAACTGTAGGAACTTCTGCATGGAACCATATTAAAATAATTGAAATATGCTAATGGTCGTGGAGGGGGTGGGCTCGAAGGCCTGCAGGGAGGCTTGCTTACACGCTGCAAAATTGCCTGGTGGAAAATTGTGTGAAGGTCCAATACGTAAGATCAGAATCCCGGTTTCCCTTCTTGCATACACCACCAGCACAGCCTTACAGAATAGGCCTTGTATAATACACACCCGATAAAGGGGGCAATCCATCCCTGTCTTGTGCATCTTTCACCTCGATTTTAACCTAACCAGCCCGGTGGGAACAGGGCAGGTTCAGTTCAGTTCGGTTCGCAGGCCCGTTTTACACCCCTCCCGATTTTACTCTCCATTGAAGTCAAGAGGCTAAAGTCCGACCCGAACCTGAACCTGCCTCGTTCCTGCTCGGTGGGTTAGGTTAAAATCGAGACTTTAATGTCTGCTCTCACCCATGTGCAGTACAGACTGGATAACGGGGAACAATTTGCTGCCATCTGATGCTGTGCAGCTCATGTTCATCTCAGTATTAGGGGCCTGATGGTGAGATACCTTCTTACGGTGAGATTTCTGTTCAAAACAGACCCTGATGTTGAGAAGTGCTCATTAAAATGATTCGGATAATGGAAATCTCAATTTGAAAGTAGTCCTAAAGTTGCTAGGCACCGTTTTAAAAGATAGTTACTCCCCCTTTGACTTGGAATTGAACTTTCAGCAGCTCTGACGTCAAAGACTTACAGAAACCAATTCCAGCCTCGAGCCATATTACTCACGGCTTGGTCAGGATGGAGGACGCTGGTGCACGAATGTGCAGACAGTGCATCCTCTGTATGTGTCTTGCCCACAGCTTCAGGCCACAGCAGGGTCACAGGACCTACACTGGTGGGGCACTCTGCCAGCCACTGCGAAATATGTAAATAAATATGTGATAAAGTAAAAGGCTGCCACGTTGCTGTGGGTTGCGTTGAGCTGACTGTGTCTTGAGTCTGTACGCATCCAATAAAATGCAGCAGCTGCCAAGAATTACCATTGAAAGAAAGAACCCCCTGCTGGCTGCCCCTCTCTGCTTCAGGCACCAGCCATCCAGCCAAAGACGTCTCGAATAGCCAAGTCAATCGAAACGGTAACTCTTCCCCTCCCCCCACTCTCAGTGCAGGCCCAGACTACTGTCAGTTACAGGAACACGGGCACACACACATACATATGCATGCAAACATACACTTGAACAAGCATGACATGCACATACAATCACTCAAACATGGACATACAGACTCCTACACACAACTTGCATTTCTATAGCACCTTTCACAAACTCAGGACACCCCAAAGTGCATTACAGCCCAATGAAGTACTTTTTGAAGCGTAATAATGTAGGAAACACAGCAGCCAATTTGCACAAAGCAAGATCCCACAAACAGTGATGTGATAATGACCTGTTCTACTGATGTTGGTTGAGGAGAAAATATTGCCCAGGACACCAGGGAGAACTCCCCAACTCTTCTTCAGATAGTATCATGGGATCTTTTACATCCACCTGAGGGCAGATGGGGCTTCAGTTTAACATCTCATCTGAAAGACAGCACCTCTGACAGTGCAGCACCCCCTCAGTACTGCATTGGAGTGTCAGCTTAGATTTTGTGCTCAAGTCTCTGTAGTAGGACTTGAACCCATGACCTTCTAACTGGGAGACAAGTGTGCCACCATTAAGCCAAGACTGACATCTGGAGTTTGCTGGAGTTTCTTGACACCGATTGTAAACCAACACAGCATTGACCCTGATTGTAAACCAACACGCGAGACAGTGACGAGATTCGAGACTGCTGGAGCCCTTTTGACCGCTGTCCTTAAAAGAGTTTCAATCATGCGGCCTTCAAATGGAGTACGAGGATCTACCTGATTTTTTTACAGTCTTTGTCTGAGCGCCTCTGGTTGATCTGAGTCTGCTGCCATCACGGGCTGAGGACCTTGTCCGGTTTGCTTTTTGGACAAACACTGTGAATTCATTGATAAAATACAATAAATCATTAAAACACAGGGCTGGGGTTAAGCCAGGCTGCTTATACATAGCTGAGGTTAATCTAGGTCAAGCCAAGGTTAAACCAGTGGTGTTTGACATGGAGTTGAATTAAACCAGCTCTATCTACGTAGAATCCAGGAAAAAGCAGCACTATTTACATGGAGTCAATATTAAACCAAACATGTTCACCCCACAGCCTGACTTCAGCTCAAACCCAAACTCAAATCTGACTCGAAACCTGAACATGAACTTGAATCTGAATCCGTGTTTGTGGTTCAGACTTTGTGGTTTGGGTTCAAATTTGGGCTCAGTTTCAGAAGCAGATCCAGATTTGGACTCAGGTTCGGATTCAGATTCAAGTTCATGTTCAGGTTTCGAGTCAGATTTGAGTTTGGGTTTGAGCTGAAGTCAGGCTGTGGGGTGAACATGTTTGGTTTAATATTGACTCCATGTAAATAGTGCTGCTTTGTCCTGGATTCTACGTAGATAGAGCTGGTTTAACTCAACCCCATGTCAAACGCCACTGGTTTAACCTTGGCTTGACCTAGATTAACCTCAGCTATGTATAAGCAGCCTGGCTTAACCCCAGCCCTGTGTTTTAATGATTTATTGTATTTTATCAATGAATTCAAAGCTGTCGCCACATTATCCATTGTGGGAAAGTGAATAATACTGACTGTTTTGTCTAAAATTCACCAGATAATATAGGCAGAGATAGAAGGAATTCGGGAATATTCCAATGACCTTGAACTGAAACTTGTTTCAGATAAAATGAAACTACGACCAACAGCGGGGTTGGCTCAAGAGGTGATTATTGACAGTGGCGCTGCAGACAACCAAATGAAGCTTAAAAACATACAATTGTAAAAATCACCACAGTTAGACTCTCCTCCTTGAAGTGCAAAATCAACTTGGAAGGGTTAAAACAAGTGAATTCAGAATTTAAAATTAAGGTTGATTTTAATGGTGGAACTTGTTGAGAAAAAAATTCAAAAAAGATGAAAAGATGCAGCCCCAAGCATTGTCCACACTCGGCACACACTCCCCTCCTCAGTGAGTTTGTTTTAATATTCATTTTTGGGATGTGGCTGTTTATTGCCCATCCCTAGTTGCCCTGGATACAATTGAGTGGCTTGCTGGCCACTTCAGAGGGCAGTTAAGAGTGAACTATGCTGGTTTGGGACTGGAGTCACATATAGGCCAGACCGGGTAAGGACATTAGTGAACCGGTTGGGTTTTTACTGATACCAGCTTTTTATTTCCAGATTTTTTTTACGTGTCATGTGATGCTGCAGGTGATAGATTTAATGTACGTCTGTTTTACTTCTAAATGGCTGAGGCTGAGTGGTCAACAACAACAACAACGCATTTATATAGTGGCTTTAACGTAGTAAAATGTCCCAAGGCGCTTCACATGAGCGATTATCAAACAAAATTTGACACCAAGCCACAAAAGGAGATATTAGGACAGGTGACCAAAAGCTTGGTCAAAGAGGTAGGTTTTAAGGAGCGTCTTAAAGGAGGAGAGAGAGGTAGAGAGGAGGAGAGGTTTAGGGAGGGAATTCCAGAGCTTAGGACCTAGGCAGCTGAAGGTACGGCCGCCAATGGTGGAGCGATTAAAATCGGGGATGCACAAGAAGCCAGAATTGGAGGAGCGCAGAGATCTCAGAGGGTTGTAGGGCTGGAGGAGGTTACAGAGATAGGGAGAGGCGAGATCATGGAGGGATTTGAAAACAAGGATGAGAATTTTAATATGGAGCGCTGCACATTTGTTGCTCACACAGATCAGGAATGGCTGACCCAACTGAGCTCCTGGGATTTGCCCTCATTCAGATTGAGCTTCCGGTCTGGCTGTGGCCTGGTGCTGGGAGATTTCCAAGGAGAAAGAAGGGAAATCCAATGTGTCATCAGCACTTAAAGGGCTGCAGGTAATTTTAAAGGGATGTTGCCACTTAAGGATAAGTGGTTGAACGTGACTATGACTTGCATTTCTCTAGCGCCTTTCACAACCTCAGAATGTCCTAAAGTACTTTACAACCAATGAGGTACTTTTGAAGTGTAGTTACTGTTGTAATGTAGGAAACATGGCAGCCAATTTAAGCACAGCAAGCTCCCACCAACAACAATGTGATAATGACCAGATGATCTGTTTTAGTGATGTTGGTTGAGGGATAAATATTGGCCACACACCGGGGAGAACTCTCCAGCTCTTCTTCAAAATAGTACCATGGGATCTTTTATGTCCAGCTGAGAGGGCAGATGGGGACTCAGTTTAACGTTTCATCCAAAAGATGGCATCTCCGACAGTGCAGCACTCCTTCATGTACTGCACTGAAGCGTCAGCCTAGATTTTGTGCTCAAGTCTCCGGAGTGGGACTTGAACCCACAACTTTCGAACTCAGAGGCAAGAGTGTTACTACTGACCCACCTACTATTGAAAGCCATGGAACACCAGCATCTGTAAAGGACCTTGACACATAAAATCACCTAGCTGCATGATGCATAGTCACTTAATTGACACAAAAAAACAGACTGCAGGTTGGGCACATGACTCCTTCAACTTGTCACTTCTCTGTTTGCATGACAAAATAGCACCTATTACAAGAGTACAGACCTGAACTGGAGAGGGCTCAGAAATTGCGTGTCCTTGACTCCCTTGGAAGGTGCGACCCTGGACATCCTTGAAGAGCATGGAGGAAGTTGGGGAAGTTGAAGCCTTAGGCCTCCCCCATACTCAGAACGAGTACCATCCTGCTCTAATGTCTTGTCCCCTTCTCAATCACTCCTGAAAAGGCATCCACAAACCGCCTGCTATCTTGCAATGCAACTTTTATTTGAAGGTGTCTGTTGGAGTCAGCATTTGTGTTCCTTTTCTGTTAGTGGTCCAGATAAAGGCAACACCACACAACATCCTGCATCTCGCTCACCAACATTTGAATGCAGTAACACAGCTACACACACCCTGGAGGGTGCAGTTAACGGTCTTAGGTTGGTAACACCAGGCAAATCATAGTGCGCAGTTAAGGAGGAGGAGAAGGAGCAGGAACCTGGTGTTTGGATGGCCAGATGGTTGTCATTAATGATTCCCAGTACTTTGTGGTCACAGGTTCAAGCCCCACTCCATGTTCACACTTAACAATTGTTTCTTAAATGATTCCCGGATCTTCACCTCCATGACTATCTGGAAATCCCTTCAAGTGTTACTAATTCTCTGCAGGCGATAGTTCTAAAATAGCATGTCTGGACTGCCCTTGGCGAACTGCAAGTCTTTTGAAAGGCATCATTTACCGAACACAGAACCCCAATCACCAGGAAGCCATAAGAAATCTATGCTCAAATGTTAACATTGCAAAACAATTGCTTGCAAAAGATGAGAAAAATACAGAGTTATAAACCACTGGCATTTCATCTATCATTCAAGGGAATTCTAATACATGTTGGCCAGATTTCAAGTCTGTCCAGCATATTTTAGGAATGTCTGTGGACAGTACAGTCAGTCTATATCTCAGTGTGAGGTTCCAGGCTATAGAGCATGGGGATTCTACGATCTGGCCAATTTATACTGTATAAGGAGGGCTGCTGAAACTCAAGAACCAGGCAAGTCATGTTGGTGACAGAGAAGCTTGAATGTAGTCACCTGGTATCTCAGATGGTTACATCAGCCATACGAATGGTGCACGTTCCTCACATATCCACATGTTAACACAGGATTCACTTCCTGATGCACTGTGTGCATTGGACAGGAAGTCTGGTTTTATGTGTGGAGAAATTTGAAATCCACTGCCCGCAATGAAACCAGAATAATGCAGGAGAATGACAAAGCGATTCACACGGCCATTCCTTCTCTTCATGGTTGGGCTTTAAATGAAAGTTGACTGGATCGGAGAAATAATTTGGAATTAATCCATATTTGGACAGTTTCATAGAATCTTAGTAATTACAGCACAGAAAGAGGTCATGGAAAGGACACAATAATGTAAAGAGAAGTGTATTTCAGCCATTTGTTACCCTTTCTTTCTATCTTTTGTCTTTTTTCTTCTGGCATATAGGTTTCTCTTGAGCCTTTGTGCCAGTTGTAAATTGTTTATTTTTGTTGCCTCCTGCACCATTACTGGCAGCGATGGGTGGCCCAGTGGGAATTTCTCCCATCTCTGTGGTCCTTGGAGGAAGAAGGCCAAAAATGGGGCGCTAACCAGTTTAGGCTGTCGAGAGGCACCCTGTGCCATTCCTGTTGGCAGACAGAGGAGAACATACCACACATTGGCTGATGATTAGTGCAGGCAAGGCTCCTGTTCCCAAAAGAAACCGGGGCAGCAGATTTGATGGCATCGCTAAGGTGTGTCCCAATTCACAGTATGTCATACTTTCAGTGGCACTGCGTGATCAGCTGTACCCTGATTGGCCTCACCCACCAACATGCCACCAAGCACATCTGCAGGCTCTGGCATGCTCACCTGGCAATGATCGTGGCAAACTACCTTCATAGGTTCCGGGTCAGAAGAAAGACAGAGGCAGAGCCATGCCATCTGCTGCAAGGACACCTGCAGCTGCCATGCAGTATACTGCTGTCACATCCAGATGTAGCCTGGAACTTGGCTCTCTATCTGGGGATGCTGTTGCGTTCTGGCCAAGATTCCAGATGAGAGATGACCCCTCTCTGTCTCTCACTTCTGGCCTGCAACCTTTCTACATCGTAACCTTTCTTGCTATTCTTTACTTTGCAAGATCAATGAACCTTCCCCTCTTCTATACTACAGATACGTTGAGCCACACATTCTTCATCCTTTTTGCTTTAAAATGATAGAAGTGTGAACTGCAACAACTTGCATTTATACATTTTTCAAGCTGCTGCATAGAGTGAGGGCAAAGGATGCCCAGCCAAAGAAGGAGAGATTAGGAGAGGTGAGCAAAAGCATGGTTGAAGAGGTGAGTTTTAAGGGGGGTCTCAAAGGAAGAGAGGGAAGTGGAGAAGCAAAGGGGCTAAGGGAAAGAATTCCAAAGAGTAGGATGTAGGTATAGCCGTCAGTGGTGGGATGAAGGAAAGACGGATACACAAGGCTGGAGTCAGAGGAATGAGGGTTTTAGGTGACCATGGAGATAGGGAGGGGCGAGGACATGGAGGGATTTAAAGTCAAGGACAAGAATTTTAAACTTCAGGGTAGCAATGTTGGTTAGTGAATGAGCAGCACTTGGTGGGATAGGATTCAAGCAGCAGAGTTTTGGAAGAGCTGGAGAATGTGGAGGATGAGAACTGGCAAGGAGAGCATCGGAATTATTGAGTCTGGAGATGAGGACACAATGTTTGAGGGTCTCAGTGGTAGAAGGGTTGAGGTATAGGCAGAGGTGGGCAATGTCACAGAGGTGGAAGTAGGCGGTCCTTGTGATGAAGAGGATATGGGGTTGGAAACTCAGTTTGGTGTCGGACAGGGTACTAAGGTTGCAAACAATATGGTTCAGCCTGAGACAATGTTTGGGGAGGGCATGCAGTCAGTGGTGAGAAACTTGAGTTTGTGTTGGGGACTGAAGACAATGGCTTTGTTCTTTCCAATGTTTAGCTGGAAGAAGTTAAGACCTAGCCAGGACTGGATGCTGAACAACCAATATGACAGCACAGAGGCAACAGAGGGGTCAAGAGAGGTGGTGTAGGGGTATAGTTGGCTGTCTTCAGCATATATGTGGAAACTGCTCCCATGTCTGGAAATGTCATAAAGCAGAAATATGTACATGAGGAAGAGCAGGGGTCAAGGATAGATCATTGGGGACTCTGGAGGTGGAAAGAGAAGCCATTTCTAGAGATGCTTTGGCTACAATCAGATGGATAAGAGTGGAACCAACCAAGGGCTGTCCAATGGAGTTGGATAGTAGAGGAAAAGCGTTGGAAGAGGATGGTGTGGTCAGCCATGTTGAAGGCTGTCGAGGAGGACAAAGGATAATGCACAGTCACAGTTTCAAACAACATCACTGGCGACTTTGGTTAGAGCCATAGAAAGGTGGAAGCCGGAGTAGAAAGATTCTAATGGAGTTGTGGGAGCTGAAGTGGAGGGATTCTAATGGAGTTGTGGGAGCTGGAGTGGAGGGATTCTAATGGAGTTGTGGGAGCCGGAGTGGAGGGATTCTAATGGAGTTGCGGGAGCTGAAGTGGAGGGATTCTAATGGAGTTGTGGGAGCCGGAGTGGAGGGATTCTAATGGAGTTGTGGTAGCCGGAGTGGAGGGATTCTAATGGAGTTGTGGGAGCTGAAGTGGAGGGATTCTAATGGAGTTGTGGTAGCCGGAGTGGAGGGATTCTAATGGAGTTGTGGGAGCCGGAGTGGAGGGATTCTAATGGAGTTGCGGGAGCCGGAGTGAAGGGATTCTAATGGAGTTGCGGGAGCTGAAGTGGAGGGATTCTAATGGAGTTGCGGGAGCTGGAGTGGAGGGATTCTAATGGAGTTGCGGGAGCTGAAGTGGAGGGATTCTAATGGAGTTGCGGGAGCTGAAGTGGAGGGATTCTAATGGAGTTGCGGGAGCTGAAGTGGAGGGATTCTAATGGAGTTGCGGGAGCTGAAGTGGAGGGATTCTAATGGAGTTGCGGGAGCCGGAGTGGAGGGATTCTAATGGAGTTGCGGGAGCTGAAGTGGAGGGATTCTAATGGAGTTGTGGGAGCCGGAGTGGAGGGATTCTAATGGAGTTGCGGGAGCTGAAGTGGAGGGATTCTAATGGAGTTGTGGTAGCCGGAGTGGAGGGATTCTAATGGAGTTGCGGGAGCTGAAGTGGAGGGATTCTAATGGAGTTGTGGTAGCCGGAGTGAAGGGATTCTAATGGAGTTGCGGGAGCTGAAGTGGAGGGATTCTAATGGAGTTGCGGGACAGATGAGCATGGAGTTGGAAGGCGACAACACAATCACTTCAGAAAGGAAAGAGAGGTTAAAGTTGGGGAGATGGGGTGGTAGTTAGTATGGAGCAAGGGGCCAATGGTGTTTTTTTGGGGGGGTGTTTATGCTCGTTTTGAAAGGCAGGAGACAATCTCTGAGAAGAAGGAACCATCTGGAAGATGCCATTAAAGGGGACACTTTCTATGTTGGCACTGAGAGTGCACAACAGGAACATGTGTTGTGAAATTGGGCAGTTCCAGCTACAGTTATTAGCACAGGGTGTTTGATTAACATCAGTACCATTAATGTTCACTATGATACAATCACAACAACAACAACTTATATTTATATAGGGCCTTTAACATAGTAAAACACCCGAAGGTGCTTCACAGGAGCGATTATCAAACAAAATTTGATACCGAGCTACATATGGAGATATCAGGACAGGTGACCAAAAACTTGGTCAAAGAGGTAGGTTTTAAAGAGTGTCTTAGAGAAGGAGAGAGGTTTAGAGAGCAGAGAGGTTTAGGGAGGGAATTCCAGAGCTTAGGGCCACAGATCACTGAACAGTTTAGGATTCGTAACCAATTTATGACTTCTACCAATCTGTAACAATGATTGATCAATGTCATGGTTTGTAAGATCACAAGATAGATGTGGATGCATTAGGCATCTGATTCACCAAAGGCCATGAAGTCCTGTCATCACTGCATCCACCAGTATTTCCAGGGTTTTTGCCTCCATAATAATAAGACCATAATAAGAGATAGGAGCAGGCGTAGGCCATTCGGCCCCTCGAGTCTGCTCCGCCATTTAATGAGATCATGACTGATCTGATTTTTACCTCAACTCCACTTTCCCACCTTTTCCCCATATCCTTTGACTCCCTTGCTGATCAAAAATTTGTCTAACTCAGCCTTGAATGTATTCAATACTCAGCCTCCACAGCTTTTTGGGGTAAAGAATTCCAAAGATTCACGACCCTCTGGGAGAAGAAATTCCTCCTCATTTTCGTCTTAAACGGGCGACCCCTTATTCTGAGACTACGCCCCCTAGTTTTAGATTCCCCCATGAGGGGTAACATCCACTCAGCATCTACCCTATCAAGTCCCCTCAGAATCTTGTATGTTTCAATAAGATCTCCTCTCATTCTTCTAAACTCCAATGAATATATACCCAACCTGTTCAATCTTTCCTCATTAGACAACCCTTCCAGACCCGGAATCAACCTAGTCCAACCTACTCCACTGTCCTATCTGGATGTCCATTCCAGGTATTGATCACTCTTCGTGTGACATCAGTGCTAAGTTTGCCTTTCACTAGTTTGAACCTGATCTTACTGTAATGGATTAGTTTGAGGTAGTGTTCTGGATTTCCGATTTTATACCGTTTTCTATCGTGTATCTCTATAAAGTCACTTTGCAGTTACTTCCTTTCAAGGCTGGTAAGCCCAAATTCAGTCATTCCTCGTGGCTCAGTCTCCTGCTGGGGATCAGTCTCTCTGCATGGCCTCCGGGGCTTCAATGTCTCCCTTGTGCCTTATGGCAAGAAGTGGACACAGCAATCAAGGTGCGCTCTGTTCACAGTTTAAGCATGTCAGCCTCTCATCTGCGCTATATTATTTTGGCTATATAGTTCAGCATTCTATCTGCTTTGTTGATTGTTACTCTGTGGTGATTGGACCTATTGAACCCAGTGTGGACTAAAAGCCCTGCATCCCCTTAAACCTCACTGGTAGTTATTTCAACAATAGGGTACGTGTGTCAAAGTTTTTTTTCATAAGTTAACAGGCTTACCACAGGTTTATGAGGTTATTATCATACTTGCAATACTCAAGTTATCTCCTAATAATTGATTCCAATATTTTACTTGGTATTGATGTAAGACTGAAGGGGCTGGAGTTGCTTGGGTCTTTTTGGTCACCTTTTTTTGAAAATAGGCACCACATTAGCTGGATTCCAGTCCAGCAGGACTTCCTTGCATTTATCGACTGCCTCATAATGATAGTTTGTCAATTACAAATCCCATCAATTGCCCCTCTTAGCACCCTGGGATGACTTAAAAATAGTTTTGAATGTAACAAAAATAGTGGGTTTGTTGTTGTGGAGGGTTTGTTGATGTATTTTGATGGGTTTGTTGGTGTATTATGATGGGTTTGGTGGTGTATTTTGATGGGTTTGTTGATGTATTGTGGTGGGTTTGCTGGTGTATTGTGATGGGTTTGTTGATGTATTGTGGTGGGTTTGCTGGTGTATTGTGATGGGTTTGCTGGTGTATTTTGATGGGTTTGTTGATGTATTGTGGTGAGTTTGCTGGTGTATTGTGATGGGTTTGCTGGTGTATTTTGATGGGTTTGTTGATGTATTGTGGTGGGTTTGTTGGTGTATTGTGGTGAGTTTGCTGGTGTATTTTGATGGTTTTTTTGGTGTATTGTGGTGGGTTTGCTGGTGTATTGTGGTGGGTTTATTGTATTGTGATGGGTTTGTTGATGTATTGTGGTGGGTCTGCTGATGTATTGTGGTGGGTTTGTTGGTGTATTGTGGTGGGTTTGTTGATGTATTGTGGTGGGTTCGGTGGTGTATTTTGATGGGTTTGTTGGTGTATTGTGGTGGGTTTGCTGGTGTATTGTGAGTTTATTGGTATATTGTGATAGGTTTGTTGATGTATTGTGGTGGGTTTGTTGGTGTATTGTGGTGAGTTTGCTGGTGTATTTTGCTGGTTTTTTTGGTGTATTGTGGTGGGTTTGCTGGTGTATTGTGGTGGGTTTATTGTATTGTGATGGGTTTGTTGATGTATTGTGGTGGGTTTGGTGGTGTCCTGTGGGGTTTGTGCTGGGATTGCTGTTGAATTGCAGTAGATTTGCATCTGTATTGTGGTGGGCTCTGTTAAAAGATTATGAATAAAGCTTGATGAATATTAACTACCAATTAACCAACCAGTCTCAGTGATATAAGCCAGTGATGTAAGTCTCTGTTCACCAATCCCATTGGTATAAGGAAGTATTTTAACTGTCTAACCACCTGTCCCAGTGGTATAAGGCAGTATTTTAACTGTCTAACCACCTGTCCCAGTGGTATAAGGCAGTATTTTAACTGTCTAACCACCTGTCCCAGTGGTATAAGGAAGTATTTTAACTGTCTAACCACCAGTCCCAGTGGTATAAGGCAGTATTTTAACTGTCTAACCACCAGTCCCAGTGGTATAAGGCAGTATTTTAACTGTCTAACCACCAGTCCCAGTGGTATAAGGAAGTATTTTAACTATCTAACCACCAGTCCCATTGATCTAAGGCAGTGTTATAACTGACTTGTTTACCTACAGGAAATCACTTGCTACCCTTATAAAAATTATAATTAAGTATTTCCTTGCACTAAAGCTCCTTTTGTGTCAGTAACCTCTCATTTGTTTTTGTTCTTTTGCTGATAAGAAACACCTATAGTACCATAGAAGTCACATCCATTGCCTGAGATGTGAATCTAAGCTTGGGTTGGAGGCTCGTTTAATTCCCATCCCTTGGCCGTATTCCTGAGGTTTCATCACAGGACCTCCTGCCTCCAATGGTCCTGTCCTGTCAAATAGCCTGTTTTCCCATTTCCAATATTTCCATAACTAATAAACAAAAGTGTTCAAAGAGATTTGAAAAAAATACATAATTTTTGTTAATGCGCCTATGGTTTTTCTCCTCGATTGCTCGCAGCAGTGTCCAGGAGATTAATCTGCAATTCCTGGAGACTCCAGGGCAATCCTAGAGGGTTAGGCAACCCTAATCCCCTCAAAGAATTCACGTTGAATTGTCTCAGGGACTGGGCCCAGGCCAGGAATCTCAACGGCAGCATGTACCAAACATCCTGTTTGCTGTTTGTGGTTGTCAGGCCAACAGGGACTCCCCTGGAACAGGGGCTGGGCAGAGCTGGTGCCTCCCGTCAGCTTACAAACAGCAGTGATATCACTGCACCGTGTGCTGAGCACAAGTCTACAGGACAGTCCAGCTGAGAAACTTCAGTCTGAGCTGTGTGTGTGTTTTTAAAAAAAAATCTGCCTTAAAAACAGAACGAGTGTGTGAGTCTCACTGTTACGCACGTTAGCCCTTGGAATCGCAGCCCAATAGATTTACAGACCTGCCAAGGGAATTCAATCAGCCGCTCCTACTGTTCTGTCTAACCCCTGAACAGATCCCAGACTTAGTCTCTACGCCATGTGGATATTCTCTCCAGTTGTAAAATCCAAGTATATTTATTCATTAAAACACTTACACCAAGCCCTACTTATTCTACCTTCATTATACAGTACTCAGGTATTCTGTTAAACCCCACCTTAATTATAAAGCTCTCAGTTATAACACTCCCTTTGTTGCATCTCACTCTCATTATAAAGCTCTCAGTTCTACAGTAATAATTTTCAAACAAGAGCAGATCATTGGTCTATTTATGTAACCTTGATGTATTTCTAACCCTGAGTAACCCTGATTTCTATTTGCTGACAGGAACCTATCTGATACCCTTTTGAACCTTGTTTTAGTTTCTTGTTCCTCACCCTGGACTGATAGTCCACTCCATAAGTTTATCTCCCTTTCACTGAAATGATTTTGCCTGAATTTCCCCTTTTGTTGTAGTCCCTAATTTGAAATTATGACCTGTTGTTTTTCGAGTTTTGCACATGACATAAAAATGTATCTATCCAAATTCTCCAAACCCATCATCATCTTAAACACTTCTATCAAATCACCCTTCCATCTTCTGTTTTCAAGAGAGAAAAGTCCCAGGGTTGCCAAATTTTCTTGAAGCTCTGTCACCATAGTTCTGGAATTAATCTAGCAGCCCACCATTGCATTCTATCGAACAACTTAATATCCTTCCTAAAATAGGGAGACCCAAACTGAATGCAATGCTCCAGATATAATTTTAGAATTACTCCTCTCAACTAATCAGTTAATCCCAACATTGTGTTTCCTGTCTTTTTTTAGTTTTTTTAACTGTCTATGTCAACCACTTTAGTGATCCCTTCACCAAAAGCCCAAGATCCTCTTCCTATTTTGACACTGTAAGCACATTTCCATTCAGCACATAATCTACACTCTCCTTCCCTCTGCTGAATCTGATAATGTATAAAGTTCTCTGTATTAAACTGCATCTACCACTTCTCTGCCCAGAGACCTGGCTGCTCTCGATCCTATCGAGTTTGTGCATATTGATAGTCATCATTTGCCACTGCTCCCAATTTGGTGTCAAATTGGAGCATGATTCTATTCGCCAAGTCACTCGTAAAAATTATAAACAACAGGGAATCCAACACTGACCCCTCTTTCACACCATTAATAACTAGCTGCCAATTGGAGGCCTCCTCATTCACTACTGTCTGTTGAGCAGCCAATTTCTAATCCAGTCTAATATATTACCCTCTAACCCATGGGCCCAAACCTTATACAGTAGCCAATGAGGTGGGACAATATCAAACGCCCTCTTGAAATGTAGGTGTGCAACATCCAATGTCTCACCCCAGCCGCTAGGTTCATTCAATAAACTGTTTAAGCACGATTTTCCACTCCTGAAACCTATCTCTCATTAACTTCCACAATTCAAGATGGTGCTTTATACTATTCTTCACTGTAGCGTTTCCCCACAGTAACCACACTTCAAAAGTACTTCATTGGCTGTAAAGCGCTTTGGGATGTCCTGAGGTCACAAATGAAGCTATATAAAAGCAAGTTGTTTCTCTTTAGTTTCAAACGATGAACATTGTCAGTGCCCTGAGCTTCTGAAAGTTTCTTAATAGAATTATAGAATCATAGAATCGTACAGCTCATCGTGCTTGTGCCGGCTCTTTGAAAGAATTATCCAATTAGTCCCACTCCCCTGCTCTTTCCCCGTGGCCCTGCAAATGTTTCCTTTTCAAGTATTTATCTAATTTCCTTTTGAAAGTTACTATTGAATTTGCTTCCGCCACCCTTTCAGGCAGCGCATTTCAGATCATGACAACTCCCTGCTCCCTTATGATTTTAAAGGGTTGAGCATTGATTTTCTACTTTTGTGGATTTGGGGTCCGTGACTAGCATGGAGGGGCTTCCACCTGCAACAAAGATGCGCTCCTGACTCTGACTGATCTCCTGGCCTCAAGATCATCAATGTAGTGTGTAGCACTCTTGCCTCTAACCCAAGAATGGTTGTGGGTTCAAGTCCCACTCCAGAAACTTGAGCATCAAATCTAGGCTGACACTCCAATGCAGTACTGAGGGAGTGCTGCAGTGTCTAGAGGTGCTGTCTTTCAGATAAGATATTAAACTAAAGTCCTGTCTGCCCTCTCAGGTCGATGTAAAAGATCCCACGGCACGATTTGAAGAAGAACGGGAAAGGTGTCCTGGTCAATATTTATCCCTCAACAAACATAAGTAAAACAGATTATCTAGTCATTTTCACATTATTGTTTGTGGGACCTTGCTGTGCACAGATTGGCTGCCATGTTTCCTACATTCCAACAGTGACTACACTTCAGAAGTATTTAATTGGCTGCAAAACGCTTTGGGATGTCCAGATGTCATGAAAGGCGCTATATAAATGCACGTTCAGCTTCTTTCTCTTTAGGAACAGGAAAAAACCATTAGGCCCAACTGAGCCTGCCCACCTACCTACTTCTCCACCACATTGCTCAATCCCTTCTCTCTCCGGACTGGTGACTGTGCAGCTCAAGCAGAAGAACGGATCACCCCTCCACCCTTTGTGTGTGAAGCAGTGGGATGTAGTGATAGAGGAAGGGGGGGCCCCTCTGATAAAGGATGGGATGGGGGCGAGTGCTACACAGGATGGCCTGACAACAACCATAAAAATTGGGAAAATAATCCTTGTGCAGATTCCTGGATCTTTTGCAAGTTATCATTTTTAAGCGAGTGAACAATTTAGACGCCAACAGCCTCAAAGACTTTGAACTCTATGTTGGGGAGGCTGAGAGAGTGTTACAACATGGATCAGACTGGGAATCGTCTACATTCTTTATCCCCCAACTGGCTTTTAATGTTGCTCACCTGGAACATTGGCTCCCCTCACACGACCTGCACACACTGGCTCTCCCGGCGCCACAGATTTTACACATCACTGCAGCTAATCAACCCCAGTGCAAAATTGAGCACTTGGTCCTATTCCCTTCACTCATTCACTCTTCAGATTACCTCATTCAAATAACAGCACACAAACGCTCCTACAGACTGTCCAGGTTCACCCTGTACAGTAGGGCTGACATCAGGCAGATTGCAACCGGGCGGTGCAAACATATGCGTAGCAGTCAGGATCAGGAAAACTCACTGCCCCTCGTGGATCTGATGCTGTTGTCGCATCCCAAGCATTGCCCCAGCCCCCAGCCCCCAGCCCCCAACCCCCTTGCCCCAGCCCCCGCCCTCAGTCCCCAGCCCCCAGCCCCCTTGCCCCAGCCCCCGCCCTCAGTCCCCAGCCCCCAGCCCCCTTGCCCCAGCCCCCGCCCTCAGTCCCAGAGCCCTATTTTAAATCAATGGATGAAAATCCATGGTTTAAAAATCAATGGAAGGAAATCCTTGGATCCAGTGCAGGAAGCGCTTTAATGACCTAACTAGGTCAGCCAAAGTGAGTACACTTACTCATTCTCCTACTTTCCGTCTTCTACATCACCGTCCCCACCCCCCCAGCTCATTCTGCACTGCCAACACTACTCTATCACATCACTCCTCACACCCACTCAAAGCTCATCCTCATCTTACCTGCACTTCCTCACCACTTCCTCACCTCCCCAGTACTCACCCCACCACTACCACTCAACCCAATCCTCATACAATGTCATGACTCTGTCTCATACTCACCCTCTGATGTATCTCTTTCATGGTCAGCCTCACCCAAACCAATGCATTCATCGGTTGGCCACGTCACCATCACTCACTCACGTGTTTCTACTTTCTCCCCTTATAGAAGAAGAGAGCTCGGAATGCACGTTTGAGGGTGAGGAACGGAGGGGGGCTGCAACAGATAGTCGTGCTCACAGACGCGGAGCAGGAGGCGCTCGAGCTGACCGCACCCTCGAATGTCTGTGCGTCGGGGGCGCCCAACAAACGTCTAGTGACAGAACTTTAACATTCAGCACACACAATATGAATTGATGTTAACATGCCTTGGCATCTTCAGCACCTCAACATCTGTGATCATGCTTAATATTGCCTTCTGTTCTCTTACAGGGCCTTCAGCGACTGCTGTGACAGCGGAGGGCGATTCCTCAGAGGACCTGCCGGCCTCTGAGGGTGCACTCTCACATCTGAGTGAGCCATCCACCAGCGCAGATACACACATCTCGGTGGGTCCCAGTCCGCAGTTAGTTGGGGTCGCACATGGTGAGTTACCACACACATGTGAGCACGAGCAGACACTGGTGGCAGGGGCAGCTGTGGGGAGTCCGCTTCGGTGGGAGCACTGTTCTCCAGGTTGTACTCAGCTGGACATAGATGCTGAACCCTGGGGGCCATCCTTTAAAAGGAGAATGATCGAGGGGCAGTAGCACATTTGCGAGGTGCTGGAACAGGTGCCATGTGCACTCTCCACAATCGCGCAGAGGATGGAGGAGTCCAACTCCTGCATGAGTGGAATGGTGGCACAGGTAAGGGAGGGAATCTCTGAGACACAGTCGCAGGAACGTGAGGGCATCTCTGAGATAGTGCCGCGGGTAAGCGCGGGAATGTCTGCGATGGAGAGAAGGCTGGCCTCCATGGAGCTTCAAGTATGGCTCACAAATGAGTCCATTCAGGCCCTGACAACGACCCTTTGGACTCAGGGTGAACAACATTCTGCCGTCTTAAACAGGCAGGTAGATACACTGGCACCGGCCTTAAAAGGCTTCACACATGTCCTCTAAAGTGTCATACAGCAGAGTGGTGTGGGCCTGGCCCAGGGGCGGGATGATGACGAAAGGGTTGCCACTCAAAGCGCCCCCACGTCTCACCCATTGCCCCCCTCTCAACCAGTACCCGCAATGCTGCCTCCTCTCCAGGTGGCCGAGTCTGCCCCTGCACATGTGCAGGTGGAGCAGTCTTTGGAGGGGCCTTCATGGGCACTGAAACCCAGAGGGGGTAGACCCAAAGCATCTAATCAGTCAGGGCATGAACAAGAGCAACCTGCCACTACCTCTGCTGCTGCCACAGGGGATGCACCACGTAGAAGTAGTTGGAAGCGAAAGGCAAAGGTTTTGTAAGCACAAAGGGGATGCACAAGAGTGTTTGATGGTTGGTCATGTTTTTTATTTATATTGCTTTCTGTTAAGTGCACATTAAATATTATTATTGTCACCACTCCTGCCACGTCTTGGACGTTCTTGACTGGCTTCTATAATAAAGCCCTTTCATGAGGTTCGCCATGAACGCCTACACTTGATGCCACCCATTGGGTCATTCTACAGTGGGTGTATGTGCAGTTGCAGGACTGTTTTGTGCGGGGGCGTTGGGGGGGTGGGGGCTGATGTGACCACTGCTCTGTCCAGGTGGTGTGAGGACTGGACTCTTCACACTGTCTGATGTTCGGAGAACCGTTCACATATCAGTGACTCCCTGGCCTCACGAGCAGCCAAGTGAGCCGCTGTTCTGCCCATGGATTGCTCCTCCTCCTCCTCCTCCGCCTCCTCCTCCTCCTCCTCCTACTCCTCAATGTGGGTGGCAGATGTGGATGGGGCCTCTTCAAGCGGCATCCCTCTCTGTTTTGCCCTGTTGTGCGGGCACAACACACGACTATAATGCGTCCCACTCTGTCTGGTGCGTATTGAAGCGCTCCCCCAGAATGATCAAGGCACCTGAAGCGCATCTTGAGCAGCCCTATAGCATGCTCAATTGTAGACCTGGTAGCGATGTGGCTGTCGTTATATCGATGCTATTGCTCGTTGATGGGGTTCCTCAGAGGTATCACGAGCCACCTGTGCAGGGGGTATCCCTTGTTCCCAAGGAGCCAGCCATTTTGGGTGTTCGGTGTGTGGAAGAGGGGAAGGATGTTGGACTACCGGAAGATGAAGGAATCGTGGCAGCTGCCAGGGTATCTGGCGCACACGTGAAGGAATCTTTTGCGGTAATCACAAATGAGCTGAGTGATGGAGTGATGGCCCTTCCGGTTGACAACAGTCCTGGCTCTTGTGGAGGTGCTCGTATTGCTATATGGGTGCAATCGATTACACCCTGCACTTGTGGAATCCCACTGCCCTCTCCATCTGGCTGAGGTCGTCCACGGGGAAGTTGACATCATGCGGAGCCCTGCGAAGCAAGCCGTCGGTGACCTGTCTTATGCACTTGTGTGCTGACAACTGAGAGACCCCGGCGATGTCCCCGGTGGCACCCTGGAATGATTCAGAGGCGAAGAAATTGAGGGCAGTGGTGACTTTGACAGCGACAGGTAAGGAGATGCTTCTCGGGCCCAGCCGGGAGCAGCTCGGCACGAAGGAGGCTACAGATGTCTGCGACTACCTGGCGACTGGCTCTGAGCCTCTGTGTGCACTGCTCCTCAGAGAGGTCCTGGAAGCTGAGCCTCGGTCTGTAGACCCTATGGTGAGGGTAGTGCCTCCTGCGACGTCTCTCTCCATGTTTTTGCCCTCTGTGCTCTTGTGCAGGTGCCTGTGGCGCAGCACTGTGTTGTGGAGCTCCACGTGGCGGAGGTGGACGCCGTGCCTGGCGAGGCTGGTGATGTTGCTCGTCCTCGGATGAAGTGAAGCCATGGCGCCCCCCCCATCCTGCCGGTGTGAGTTTGAGGGGGTCCGTAAAGTAGGTAAATATGTTTGAATAGCAGAATTTTGGGTGGAAAGTAAGAATTTTGAGTGGAAATACAAAGGTCTTGCAGCCAAAACTTTGTCTGAAGTGACAGAGAGCCCTGTCGCAATAAATGACGTTTTCTCCCCACCTGTCAAATAATCCTTTGCATCTCCCACTGGCTGCTGGCTGGAACACGTCTGTTGCAACAGGGAATGTTTCCCACAGCACGGGAACCACGCCGAGGATGCTTCAGAATTGCACCCCTGCCAAAATGTCTACTCAATCAGGTATCTCAAGTACTTAAACTATTTCTAAAAGTATGTAAATCATCATCCCAGCGGCTTTAATTGCCAGCGGGAGTCCCGCATTCGAGGTGTGCGCACGCATCCAAACGCGTCACTTGGGAACCCGGATGTCAGCCGGTTGGAGCCGGGCTCCGAACCCGTTCCGGATTTCTACGATTTTAGGAGCCCCCCCGCCTCCAATGCACCCGTTCCGCCGTCCGAAAATCGGCCTCTTGGGATCAGAACAACTGCTCTTGTGTAGGATAAGCACCAATACAGACTGATAGGGCCAAACGGCATCTATCCATATTGCAGCTTCTATGTAATTCTATATACGTAACTCGTCTGTAGCCTGTGGGGCTGATCGCCAAGTCTCGTCCCAGTCTTTGGATACACGTTTACTCATCAAGTGATCTGTTTGTATCGATTGTGTACAGTGTCAGTCTTCAGAATCTGGACTTTTGATTGGCTGGGGAACTGACCATTCAATTTGTTTTTCAAAACAACAAAAACTCTTTTCTAAACAATCTTGTTCCCACTTCTAAAATGGGCTATCAGAGTAATAAGGTCAGAAACAGAGGTACACTTAAAAACTTTTAAAAAATGCTGTGTTGGAGAAGGCTCAGCAAAGAATAACAAGGACTATTCTAGAATTTGGCATTCTATGTTACGAAGAAAGGCTAATTGAGTTGAACATGTTTAAATGGAGTTCAGGGGGAGATAATCCAGGCCTTTAAAGTGCTGAAATGGCTGTGTAATGCAAATGGCAGCAACTTAACTCAAACTGTGATTGAAGACGAGAGAACGTGAGGAAATTAGTAAGTCTTGAGTAAGACAAGAGAAAGTTTGCTGACGATACAAAGCTGGATGGGAAAGTAAGCTGAGAGGACACAAGACTCTGCAAAGGGATATAGATAGATTAAGTGAGTGGGCAAGAAGGTGGCAGATGGAGTATAATGTGGGGAAATGTGAGGTTATTCACTTTGGTGGGAAGAATAGAAAAGCAGAATATTTTTTAAATGTTGAGAAACTATTAAATGATGTTGTTCAGAAAGATTTGGGTGTCTTCATACAAGAATCACAAAAGGTTAGCATGCAGGTACAGCAAGCAATTAGGAAAGCAAATGGCATGTTGGCCTTTATTGCAAGAAGGTTGGAGTACAAGAGTAAGGAAGTCTTACTACAATTGTACAGGGCTTTAGTGAGACCTCACCTGGAGTACTGTGTACAGTTTTGGTCTCCTTATCTAAGGATATACTTGCCTTAGAGACGGTGCAACGGAGGTTCACTAGATTAATTCCTGGGATGAGAGGGTTGTCCTATGAGGAGAGGTTGAGTAAAATGGGCCAATACTCTCTGGAGTTTAGAAGAATGAGAGATGATCTCATTGAAACATATAGAATTCTGAGGGGGTTTGACAGGATAGAGACTGAGAGGTTGTTTCCCCTGGCTGGAGAGCCTAGAACTGGAGGGCACAGTTGAAAGATAAAGGGTCGGCCATTTAAGACTGAGATTAGGAGGAATTCCTTCACTCAAAGGGTTGTGAATCTTTGGAATTCTCTAACCCAGGGGGCTGTGGATGCTGAGTCGTTCAATATATTCAAGGCTGAGATAGATAGATTTTTGAACTCTAAGGGAATCAAGGGATATGGGGATCGGGGGGGGGAAGTGGAGTTGAGGTTGAAGATTAGCCACGATCTTACTGAATAGCGGAGCAGGCTCGAGGGGCAGTATGGTCTACTCCTGCTCCTGTTTCTTATGCTCTTACGTTAAAGTGTTTTCCTGCAGATTAGTGAATGTGGAACAGACTTGATGTAACATATTAGAATGGGACGAGGTCATTCGGCCCATCACCCTTGCACCGTCATGATAAGGTCTAATTTTTTAATCCCAATTGCCTGTCTTTTCCTACGGACTGCACCTTGAAGTGGTGGGAAGGCACGCGAGCTTCTATGACCCTGAGAGCTATGCCAGTCGGAGTATAAGGAGAAAGAATGCACTTGCATTTATATAGCACCTTTCACAACCTCAGGACGTCCCAAAGTGCTTTAAAGCCAATGAAGTACTTTTAAAGTATAGTCACTGTTTTAACCCATTTCGCTTGCAGCAAGATCCCACAAACAGCAATGAGATAATGATCAGATAATCTGTTTTAGTGATGTTAGTTGAGGGATAAATATTGGCCAGGACACCGGGGTGAACTCCCCTGCTTTTCTTTGAAACGGTGTTATAGGATCTATTACATCCACCTGAGAGGGCAGACGGGGCCTCGGTTTAACGTCTCATCGGAAAGACGGCACCTCCGACAACGCAGCACTCCCTCAGTACTGCACTTAAGTGTCAGCCTTGATTATGCGCTCAAGTCTCTAGAGTGGGACCTGAACCCACGACCTTCCGACTCAGAGGCAAGCGTGCTACCACTGAGTCACGGCTAACACAAGTCAGGCTAACGACTCGGTCACGTAAAAATGCATTTTGTTATGGAAACAACCCAGAGACAGGACGAGTCTGTTTCAGACTTATCAGCTGTGGAGAACCACGATCTGCTGAATGTAAGGCAAGATGATACTCCAATCAGAGTCAGGTATCTTGCTCTGGACAGACAGCAGTGGAAGAGATGTGTTGTTTTGTGCCACTGGACACAGGAGACTCGAACTAACTAACTAATAAACTAACAAACTAATTAACTAACTAGCTAGCTAACAAACTAACTAACTAATTCACTGCACTTTCTCCATATTCCCTAAATGCCCTTATTTCCCAAGTAAATACCTAGCTCTCTTTGCGTCTCTCTCTCTCTAACTCCCAGCAAATGCAGTTAATGCTGATACAATGACTGTTAAAAAGCAATCGGGTGCATATCCGGTTAGAAATGGGATTGCAGGCTAATCAGAGACACTGGTTCCAATCCTGTATTGTAACTGGGATGCAACCTGTTAACCACAACTACTCAGGTTGAATGACTAACAGTTTGTAATGTTACATCGACACGTTGGAGTTTTAACTCAATTATTTTGTGTCTTAGGGAGAAGTGTCACAGATTCTTCTCTGCCTCCCTCAGGGGCTGAGTAAGTGTGTATAGTGACAGTGCAAACTGTAAACGATCTGTTAGAAGGATGAGCCAATTGACCTAATTTATTTCATTCTTACACACAATAGACATCAAGTAAAAGGTAATGATTCACTTTCATCTGGGCTGAAGCTAATGTATGTGTCTTAGTGCCAAATCCTTTATATCTACACCTGGTACATAGTATGCCCAGCAGGCCGTGTTAGTGACAGAGAAATGCATATTAAACTGTCCAGCATGTCAGAAAGGTACAGCAGCTGGATGAAGATCATATAGCTGGTGCCCTGTTACTCGCACAACGTTTGTGTGTCTGATTTGCATTGTGCTGCAGTCGGATCACATGAATCACACGTTACTAGAGAGCTGAATAAGCCTGCAATGTTGGGTAATAGAGTCACACTACACCGCCCATAGAATCATAGAAGTTTACAACATGGAAACAGGCCCTTCGGCCCAACATGTCCATGTCGCCCAGTTTATACCACTAAGCTAGTCCCAATTGCCTGCACTTGGCCCATATCCCTCTATACCCATCTTACCCATGTAACTGTCCAAATGCTTTTTAAAAGACAACATTGTACCCGCCTCTACTACTGCCTCTGACAGCTCGTTCCAGACACTCACCACCCTTTGAGTGAAAAAATTGCCCCTCTGGACCCTTTTGTATCTCTCCCCTCTTACCTTAAATCTATGTCCCCTCGTTATAGACTCCCCTACCTTTGGGAAAAGATTTTGACGATCTACCTTATCTATGCCCCTCATTGTTTTATAGACTTCTATAAGATCACCCCTAAACCTCCTACTCTCCAGGGAAAAAAGTCTCAGTCTATCCAACCTCTCCCTATAAGTCAAACCATCAAGTCCCGGTAGCATCCTAGTAAATCTTTTCTGCACTCTTTCTAGTTTGATAATATCCTTTCTATAATAGGGTGACCAGAACTGTACACAGTATTCCAAGTGTGGCCTTACTAATGTCTTGTACAACTTCAACAAGACATCCCAACTCCTGTATTCAATGTTCTGACCAATGAAACCAAGCATGCTGAATGCCTTCTTCACCACCCTATCCACCTGTGACTCCACTTTCAAGGAGCTATGAACCTGTACTCCTAGATCTCTTTGTTCTACAACTCTCCCCAACGCCCTACCATTAACGGAGTAGGTCCTGGCCCGATTCGATCTACCAAAATGCATCACCTCACATTTATCTAAATTAAACTCCATCTGCCATTCATCGGCCCACTGGCCCAATTTATCAAGATCCCGTTGCAATCCTAGATAACCTTCTTCACTGTCACCAATGCCATGTTTGGCCAGGTTACTACCCGCTCCTGCACCCAGTGCGAGTTCCACGCAAATCAACTGCTACCTTTCCACAGAGCTACCTCTTTGAGTGAGATCATCAAACTGGTGCCAATTAGTGCTGACTTAAGGGATATTTGAAGATTCAAGTTTTGACTGGAAGTCAGAGAGGGGGTAACAGAGGCCCTGACCTCAATTTTTCAATCCTCCTTGGATCACCTCGTACAAGAGGTAGGTATCCTGTAATACAAATCAGGGTCAGTGTGAGCTCCTGGACTAGTTTCGACTGCCTAAATGGATTGGAGAGGAATTTTCCAGATTCTTTTCCCTAATTTGCCTGTGCTTTTATCCGGCTCTTTGCCTCTCCCAGAAGGTCAGGTGGCTCTGGGTGGGTGGAGAGTGTCTGTATCATGATGCATAAGACATCCCAACTATATGGGACGGGCTTGATGAACCAGTCGTTCTTTTCCGGTCCGTCAATTTCATATGTTCATATCTGCAAGTTGTGCCAGGGACTTTAGGGTAGCCCGTTAATACTTGTGTTCAAGAAGGGAGAAAAGGATAAATCGGGTATCTGTAGACCAGTTAGTCAAACACCAGTTGTGGGCAAACCCTTAGGGGGTAATTTTGACTTTGTGCGATAGTGTAGAATGGGTGATAGTGAGTTGGAAGCCCATTTTACATCTCTCCACTGACTTCAATGGAAATAAAAATTGGGAGAGATGTAAAATGGATTGCCGATTGCTCTCACACGTTTTACACTATCGCACAAAGTCAAAATTACCTCCTTATAATGCATAACTGGAGATAAAATTGAAGAGCATTTGGAAATATATGTCTTAATCAAGCACAGCCAGCATGGATTTGCTGAAGGCAAGTCATGTTTGACAAATACAGTAGTGTTCCTTGAAGCTGTGACTGACTCAACTTTAATGGCATTGGCTCATTTGATACAGTCACGGGCGTTCTCTATACCAGGGTGCAGTGAGGGTCATTCATCAGGTCACTGATACACTTTAGAGGACAGCTGGGGAATTCATCACCTTTGGCATTACAGGAAGGCAGCAGTGAGGTAGGGACATCTACTCTTGTGGGGTTGACGGCCTTCCCAAGGTCCAGGCTACATTCGATGGCACCCATGTTGCTTTGCGAGCTCCCACAGCAAACCCCCTCAACCACCTCACCAGGAAGGGCTCGCACTGCCTCAGTGTACAGACCGGGTGTGACAACACGCAGAACATAGGAGCAGGAGGAGGCCATTCAGCCCCTCGAGCCCGCTCCACCATTCAATTAGATCATGGCTGATCTGTGTCTTAACTCCACCTATCCGCCTTGGTTTCACATGCCTTAATACCCTTATCCAACAAAAAATCTATCAATCTCAGTTTGAGAATTTTCAATTAACCCCCAGCCTCAACAGCTTTTTGGGGGAGAGAGTTCCAGATTTCCACCAGCCTTTATGTAAAGAAAAATTTCCAGATATCACCCCTGAACAGCCTAGCTCTAATTTTAAGGTTATGCCACCTTGTTCTGGACTCCCCCCACCAGAAGAAATAGTTTCTCTCTATCTACCGGATCAAATCCTTTAATTATCTTAAACAAGAAGACCCTACATGTCAACGCCCGACTGTATAATTTGCGGCATTAGCTCATTGGCATATTGCATGGTGGGCTGGGAGTGCAAGTCCCATGTAACATGGGAGTAAACCACTGCAAGGGAAACACAAAGCAAGAACGCAGCACGCGAGCATAACACCAGCGGTTTCGTGAAATGCTGCTGGATATTTTAAACTCCACATTCTAATTCTCAGCAGACAGCTTGCTGGGAAAGTTCACAACTGAGTCCTGCAGCACAGGGTTTAAAAGCCTGAAGCAACTTAAGACAGAAGCAGCATCCTGCTGGCTCAGGAGGTAAGCGGCGTGGTTTCTCATCCGGCTTTCGGCACAAGTGTTCAGCTGCAGTCATTCTGACCAAACGATTGTGTTTTCCTTTCTCACAACTTCCTTGTGGCTTCTGCGTCACGCACTGGTGGACCGCAAGGCAGAGTTCAGGCAACTTTTGGCTGAAGGAGGTGAGCCCAGATATTTTTCAGCTGCGCATTGACGGATCCCCGGAATGGTGGACCAGCACTGGGAGAAGCTTACGTGCCTGATAAGGGCAGGCAAGAGAAGGTAGAGGCGACTTGCCCCTTTTCACTTTGAAACCAAGGGAACCCCCTTCCATTGGTCACCCTCGCTTCTTCAATGGAACGGCAGGTCTTCATTGACAGCTCAACCAAAAGCAATATATAACCGCGGATACTGGAAATCGGAAATAAAAACAGAAAATGCTGGCAACACTCAGCAGGTCGGGCAGCATCTGTGGAGAGAGAAACAGAGTTAACGTTTCAGGTCGATGACCTTTCATCAGAACTGGAAGATGTTAGAGATTTAACAGTTTTTAAGCAAGTACCAGAGCCAGGGAAAAGGGGAGGGGAGGAAAGAACAAAAGGGAAGGTCTGTGATCGGGTGGAGGGCACGAGTGATTAAATGTCAAAAGGGAACGATCAGGGGTTGGTGGGGGGTGGGGCTCGAACCGGCAATTGGGAGCGAGGGGGGACAGGCTCGGGATCGCGGGTTTGGAGGGTGGGGGGCCGGCCGATCCGACAGAAGGTTTGCTTGAGGGGCTGGGGGGAGCACTCCTGCTCCTCCTGAACCACAAGCAGCGCTATAAAAAGTACTTACCTGCTGGAGCCAGCTGCTCCCATCTCCATTTTGCTGCCAGGTTTCCTGGGCTCTGGAAATCCCGGCCGGCCAGCGTTAAATTTAAATCAGGATCCCAACTGCACTGTGGGAGCCTGATTTAAATATCATAATGAGGTGTCCCACCTCTCGAGAGCGGGGCACAGACACGCCTCACAAATCCACCGCCGTGCTAATGGCGTCAGGCATGTATGCGAACGGTAGGGATCAGGTTAAGTGATGTTTTATTTTTAACCCTCCTACCCCCCCCCCGACCCTCTTCCCGCCTGTTTTGGGGGGGTTAAAATCCCCCATTTTAACTCTGTTTCTCTCTCCACAGATGCTGCCTGACCTGCAGAGCATTTCCAGCGCTTTCTGTTTTTATTTCACTCCCAGTAGACCGCTCTCTATCCCTTCTTCCTGCAGCCAGTGTTTGGAACTCGACTTGCAATCCCTTCTTGCTTCGGGAGTGTAAGTTAAACGTTCTGTAATCAGGTGAATCTGCAGTACTACTTTTTCACTGTCGTCTGTGTTTTTCTCTTAATAAACCTGATCTATATTTTAGATTGTAAGACACACCAGGGGTAGATTTTAACTTTCATCATTGGGCGGGTTAGATAACGTGCGTCCAATCTGCTACCGACAGTGTTCCACCCAGTGGTGAAAGTTAAAACCTACCCCACAGTCTGGTCAAGTCTGATTTCCACTTTCCATACACTAGGAGAGCAGGAGAAGGCTGGTGTCAATTCAACCAACTAACCACAGTAACAAGGGCTTTCTGTTCGAGCTTGGGCTACACGACACTACCAGATAATGTGCAGATAAAGTTAGCAGGGAGCATGTGCTCACAATGGGCGTGGCCTTTGGTGCAGAACACGAGAGGAATATCTGGCAAAGTCCTAAACCCATAACTCTGATCAATGACACCGACACTGCACGTGTGCTGATGTGAACTGAGTCTCATCAAAAGATACTTACATAGTTTTAATTCCCAATTTAATTAAAGTCTAGCATAGACTCGAATATGAGCACACAATCTGGGTTTGGCAGGAGCTGCTGGGATTTGATGACAGACGTGTTCTGAGAGCTCGGTGTTATCGCACTGAGGGATTTACAAAGTGAGGTGATGTGAGTATATGTAACACTGCTGAAGGGGATCACACGCAAACAGGAATCCTTTTAAATTATATCAAGTAACAAGGTGTAGAGCCATCAAAATATACTTTGAATTTTAGTGACAGAGCTCGATCCACTCCTCTCCCCACAAAACACACACACATGCACGCACGCACGCATGCACGCACACACACATGCACACACATGCATGCACACACACAGCACACACACAGCACACACAGCCATGCACACACATATATGCACACAGATACACAAACATGCACGCACACACACACGCATGCAGGCACGCAGCACACACAGCCATGCACACACATGCATGCACACATACACACACATGCACATGTACAGGTGCACACATAGCCACACACAGCCATACACACACATGCATGCACACACACACTCAGTCACACACACACATGCACACAGTCATGCACACACACACTCAGTCACAACACACATGCACACATTCATGAACACACACACAGCCACACACACATGCACACAGCCACACACATGCACACACGCATACAGCTACACAGCCACATACACACAGCCACGCACACACATGTATGCACACACACACATATGCACATGTACGGGCGCACACATAGCCACAGCCACACGCACACAGTCATGCACACACACAGCCAGACGCACACACACAGCCGCACACATGCACACACACACACAGACACACATACGCTAAGACACACACAGGCACACACACAGATACACATACAGACACACATTCACACAGACAAACGCACTGACCAACTAGTTGCAAGATTGTTGTAATTCAAGCCCCCTGTCCTGACAGGACTAAAATAAATACTAAACTTTAATTTAAAATAAAAACGGAGACAGTTCACTTTGACTTGACCTCTCTTTCCCTCTTCTTTGGGCTGAGCTGCTGCATTTTTCCAACAGTAGAATCTCCCTCGGAGATCAACGACTCATGGGTTGACACAATCATTCATTGGTTACAAGTTTCCAAACTTTTATTGCTAATGTTGGATACAGGAAGTGTAAGCCGAGGTGGGGAGGGGGAATTGATTGCATTAAATGGCCCACATTGGAGTTTCCAGTTACAGATGGAGGCTGAGGCCTTGTTTCCCATAACTCTGGCTCACGGTTGATGCTAAAGGAAGAGGAACTCTTTGCCAAACACAACATAGCAATTTTTAAATTTGTCCTGTTGTGGATGCCACCATCCTGCTTAGATGAGGAAAGTTGAATGGGAGCAGGGGGAATATCTGATTGCCACCCATTTGAGCTAATAGTATTCTTGCTGTCCCCAGACACGCAGCGGGGGGTGGGGTGGGGGGGTGCGATTGGGTGCGTGTGTAACCCGCCCAATAAAATCTGTCCGTTCCCCATGCGATCATGGGTAAATTGGAGCCACTTAACGTGGTTTCCGGGTTTGCCATCGGAAACCTGCGCAGCGGGCGGACTGCGCACCCGCATCACAGGCTGTCAGCTGGAGGAGCTCTATTTAAAGGGGCAGTCCTCCAATGGTTGCTCCTGGAGCAAACACCCAAATAGCACAACGGAGCAGCCCAGGGGAAAGGCTGCTCCTGGATTCAGTGATGCCTCACTCCAGGTGCTACTGGATGGGGCGAGGAGGAGGAGGGATGTGTTCTACCCGGTGGACGGGAGAAAGTGGCCTGCCTCTGCCACCAAGAAGGCCTGGCTCAAGGTGGCAGAGGAGGTCACCAGCAGCAGCAACGTCTCCCGCACCTGGATCCAGTGCAGGAAGCGCTTCAATGACCTAACTAGGTCAGCTAAAGTGAGTACACTTACTCATTCTCCTACATTCCGTCTTCCACATCACCGCCCCCACCCCACAACTCATTCTACACTGCCCACACTACTCTATCATATTACTTCTCACACCCACTCAAAACTCATCCTCAACTTACCTGCACTTCCTCACCACTTCCTCACCTCCCCAGTACTCACCCCACCACTACCACTCACCCCAATCCTCATACAATGTCATGGCTCTGTCTCATACTCACCCTCTGATGTATCTCTTTCATGGTCAGCCTCACCCAAACCAATGCATTCATCGGTTGGCCACGTCACCATCACTCACTCAGGCGTCTGTACTTTTTCCCTTTATAGGAGAAGAGACCCCCGAATGCACGTTTGAGGGTGAGGACCGGAGGGGGGCCACGACAGAATATTGTGCTCACAGACGCGGAGCAGGAGGCGCTGGAGCTGACCACACCCTCGAGTGCCTGTCCATCGGGGACGCCGAGACTGGCACCCGACAAACGTCTGGTGACAGAACTTTAACATTCAACACACTCAATATGAATTGATGTTAACATGCCTTGGCATCTTCAGCACCTCAACATCTGTGATCATGCTTAATATTGCCTTCTGTTCTCTTACAGGGCCTTCAGTGACTGCTGTGACGGTGGAGGGCGATTCCTCAGAGGATCTGCCGGACTCTGAGGGGGCACCGTCACATCTGAGCGAGTCATCCACCAGCGCAGATACTCACACCTCGGTGGGTCCCAGTCCGCAGTTAGTTGGGGTCGCACATGGTGAGTTACCACACACACGTGAGCTCGAGCAGACACTGGTGGCAGGGGCAGCTGTGGGGAGTCCGCGTCAGTAGGACACCTCTCCAGGCTCTGCTCAGCTGGACACAGATGCTGAACCCTGGGGGCCATCCATTAAAAGGAGAATGATCGAGGGGCAGCAGCACATTTGCGAGGTGCTGGAACAGGTGCCACGTGCACTCTCCACAATCGCGCAGAGGATGGAGGAGTCCAACTCCTGCATGAGTGGAATGGTGGCACAGGTACAGGAGGGAATCTCTGAGATACTGTCACAGGGACATGAGGGCATCTCTGAGATAGTGCCGCGGGTAAGTGCGGGAATGTCTGTGATGGAGGGAAGGCTAGCCTCCATGGAGCTTCAAGCACGGCTCACACATGAGTCCATTCAGGCGCCGACAACGACCCTTTGGACTCAGGGTGAACAACATTCTGCCACCTTAAACAGGCAGGCAGATACACTAGCACTGGCCTTACAAGGCTTCACACACGTCCTCCAAACTGTTGTCCAGCAGGGTGGTAGGAGTGATGTGGGCCTGGCCCAGGAGAGGGATGATGATGAAAGGGGACATGGATTTGGGGACGCCACTCAAAGCGCTCCCACGTCTCACCTGTTGCCCCCCTCTCAACCAGTACCCGCAATGCTGCTTCCTCTCCAGGTGGCCGAGTCTGCCCCTGTACAGGTGCAGGTGGAGCAGTCTGTGGAGGGGCCCTCACTGACACCGAAACCCAGAGGGCATAGGCCCAAAGCATCTAATCGGTCAAGGCATGAACAAGAGCAACCTGCCACTACCTCTGCTGCAGCAACAGGGGATGCACCATGTAGGAGTAGTCGGAAGCGAAAGGCGAAGGTTTTGTGATCACAAAGGGGATGCACAAGGGTGTTTGACGGTTGGTCATGTTTCTTATTTATATTTGCTTTTTGTTAAACGCATATTAAATATAATTATTGTCACCACTACTGTCACGTCTTGGCCATTCTCGACTGGCTTCTATAATAAGGCCCTTTCAAGAGGTTCACCATGAACGCCCACACTTGATGCCACCCATTGGGTCACTCTACTGTGGGCGTGTGTGTGGTTGCAGGACTGTTTTGTACAGGGGGGCGGGGAGTGCTGGTGTGACCACTGCTCTATCCAGGTGGTGAAGACTGGACTCTTCACACTGTCTGATGTTAGGAGAACCGTTCACATATCAGTGACACCCTGGCCTCATGAGCAACCAGGTGAGCCTCCTCCTCCTCCTCCTTCTCCTCCGCCTCCTCCTCCTCATCCTCTTCCTCATTGTGGGTGGCAGATGTGGAAGGTGCCTCCTCATGCGGCACCCCTCGATGTTGTGTCCTGTTGTGCAGGGCACAACACACGACTATAATGCGTCCCACTCTGTCTGGTGCGTACTGAAGTGCTCCCCCAGAACGATCAAGGCACCTGAAGCTCATCTTGAGCGGCCCTATAGCATGCTCAATTGTAGACCTGGTAGTGATGTGGCTATCGTTATATCGATGCTGTTGCTCGTTGATGGGGTTCCTCAGAGGTGTCATGAGCCACCTGTGCAGGGGGTATCCCTTGTCCCCGAGGAGCCAGCCCTTGCGGGTGTTCGGTGCGTGGAAGAGGGGCGGGATGTTGGACTCCCGGAGGATGAAGGAATCGTGGCAGCTGCCAGGGAATCTGGCGCACACGTGAAGGAATCTCTTGCGGTTGTCGCAGATGAGCTGAGTGTTGATGGAGTGATAGCCCTTCCTGTTGATGAACAGTCCTGGCTCATGTGGAGGTGCTCATAATGCTTTATGGGTGCAATTGATTGCACCCTGCACCCGTGGGAAGCCAGTCACAGTGTGGAATCCCACTGCCCTCTCCGTCTGGCTGAGGTCGTTCATGGGGAAGTTGACGTAGTGCGAGGCCCTGCGAAACAAGCCGTCGGTGACCTGCCTTATGCACTTGTGTGCAGACGACTGAGAGACCCTGGTGATGTCCCTGGTGGCACTCTGGAATGATCCGGAGGCGAAGAAGTTGAAGGCAGTGGTGCCTTTGACAGCAACAGGTAAGGAGATGATGCTCGGCCCAGCCGGGAGCAGCTCGGCATGAACGAGGGTGCAGTTGTCTGCGACCACCTGTGGTCTGACTCTGAGCCTCTGTATGTACTGCTCCTCAGAGAGGTCCAGGAAGCTGAGCCTCGGTCTGTAGACCCTGTGGTGAGGGTAGTGCCTCCTGCGACGTCGCTCTCTCTGTTGTTGCCCTCTGTGCTCTTGTGCAGGTCCCTGTGGTGCAGCACTGTGTTGTGGAGCTCCACGCGGCGGAGGTGGACGCTGTGCCTGGCGAGGCTGGTGATGTTGCTCGTCCTCAGATGAAGTAATGAATGCAGCCATGGCGCCCCCCCCCATCCTGACGGTGTGAGTTTGAGGGGGTCCGTAAAGTAGGTAAATGTGTTTGCACAGCAGAGTTTTGGGTGGAAAGTAAGAATTTTGAGTGGAAACACAAAGGTCTCACAGCCAAAACTTTGTCTGAAGTGACAGAGTGCCATGTTGCAATAAATGACGTTTTCTCCCCACCTGTCAAATAATCCTTTGCATCTCCCACTGGCTGCTGGCTGGAACACGTCTGTTGCAACAGGGAGTGTTTCCCACGGCACGGGAAATATGCTGAGGATCCTTCAAAATTGCACCCCTGCCAAAATGTCTACTCAATGAGGTATCTCAAGTACCTTAACTATCTGTCAAACTATGTAAATTATCATCCCGCCGGCTTTAATTTCTGGTGGGACTCCCGCATTTGGGAGGTGCGCGCGCACCCGAACACGTCACTGGGGAACCCGGAAGTCAGCGGGTTGGAGCCGGGCTCCGAACCCGTTCTGGATTTCTACGATTTTAGGAGCCCCCCCCCCCCGCCTCCAAAGCACCCGATCCGCCATCCAAAAATTGGCCCCTTTATTGGTGAGGGCATAAAAACAGGTGGCAGTGGATCAGCCGCCCGTTGTACACTCTGCCCGATGGAAACTTCAATAATACAGCCTGTCGCGTCTCCTGAGGCAGCTCGCCCGAAGACGGGAATTGGCTTTGAGCCAGCTGCGGCCCTCAGGTAAGTCCTTGGGCGGGGGAGGTGGATAAAAATAGGGAGGGGGTGGGGAGGGGGGGGCGAGCTGCAACGGCCAGCCATGGTGCTGTGGTGCCCTGAGGAGCTCTCCGACTCCTCCCAGATCCACAGGAGGGAAAGCAAAGAGAAACCTTCCCTGCCATTTCTTCGGCGGCCTCCTGCGGTCTTTTTAAGGACCGCTGGTTAAGCCGCTGTAGAACTGCATGCTCGCTCCGCCTGGTTTGTCATCCATTTTTTAGAAGGGGTCCTGAAGCAGACGCAGGACCCCTCTTTGCATATTTAAATTGGTGTAATGCTGATTTCAGACGGTTGCCAGGGACGCCTAAAAACAGCGAGGACCAATAAAGCGGTGGCCATGTTCCCAATCGCTCAGAAATTGGTGTTTGCTGCGCCCGAAAAACGGGCGTAACGCGTACCGATTTCTACCCCACAGGGAGAGAAACTGGACAGGGCGGAGATAGTGAGAACTTCCTCTGTCTCTGTGCCCTGCCGGAGCAGTGAAGTAAGTCTCCCCTCAGCCCACCCACTGCATGGCTGCAGGTGCCTGTGATCGCGGCCCCTGCTGTGGCACTGGTTGTCAGTTCTCCCCGGGATTTGTTTACGTTGCTACCTGCCTGTGAACAAGCACATGCATCCCAGCAAACTCGCACTTCAAAGGAAAGCTGGAGAAGCACCTGACTTGGCAGGTGAGGACCATTCGCCGTCCAACTAAACAAGAAGTCCCCGTGGACTGATTGTAAACAGCGATATGAAGTAGAACACAGTGTACAGTAAATAAATAAACTCTGCAGCTCCAGACTTTGCTACACAGACAGACTTTGCTACACAGACACTTCCTTCACCTTCCTCTTCCTTCACAAGAGGCCGATTATTTCAATTTTATCCTCATGACTGATGTCCCTACCTTTGTGACTTGTACCCCATCCAAAGATCGGATAGGATTCTCTCTTTAACAGGCCACCTGCTACTAAGAGCCCGTGAAGAGGTGACTGTCTGTGTCGGCAGATCCCTGCGGTGAATGTCCGACAGAATCACAGGAATCCCTACAAAAACAGAACGCAAATGAGGGTGTGAGGGAAAGGCAGAGACAGAAGAAAGAGTGCGCACAAGAGAGACGCAGAGAGAGACAGAGTGAGAGACTGAAAGAACAGTCAGAGAGACAGGCAGGAAAGGAGAGTGACAGAGTGTGAGAGAGAGAGACAGAGAATGTGAGAGAACGATAAAGGGAAACAGTGAGTGAAGGTTGTGAGAGACAGAAAGAATTGAGAGAAAGAATGTGAAAGAGAAACAGTCAAACAGAAACAGTTTGAGTGTGAGAGATAGAGGGAATGTGAGAGTGAGAGACAGAGTGAGAGGGTGAGAGAGACAGATGGAGAAAGTCATAGTGCAAAAGAGGGAATGAAAGGGAATGTGGTGTGTTACAGCGTGTGTGCAAGAGCAGTGAATGAGAAAGATTGAGAGGCAGAGAGGTTCTGCAGTGTGTGTTTGTGGGAATGAGAGCTTGAGAGACAAGGTCTTGGTGTTTTTAACTGGTTGTAGTGATTTTGAAACTGGTGCCCAGTCCAGGATACACACATCCTCTGGGGAGATGCAGTTTTCAATGCATGGAGCCGCTGGAGGAAGTGGGCTTGTGGGTTTGTTAAGTCTGCCAGTCCTGCCGAGGTGTGACTATCAAATTACTAAGGTGGTTAGTGAAACATCAGAACAATTTCATTGTTTCCGACTTTCTTAGTGTATTTCTACTCTTGCTGACATCAGAGAGAGGTCAGATTCCTCTTATCTCATTCCTTTATCTGTTTTGTTAAGCCCGTATTAAAGTGACATGGACATTCTATTCTAAAGGGCTGGGATCACACTCCTGTTTGGCCTGCTCCAACCCAGATGGATGATCTTCGGTCGGCACTCGTGCTTCAGCTTCAGTCCAATACCTGCAGCTAACACCGCATTCCCCCGGGAGCCAACACACCTGATGTTATAACAGCTACATACCAGTATGATCAAGAGGCCCCGACAACTACCCCATGCTATATCAGACCTGGAAGTACTTAATGGGATAGTATGGGGGGGTGAACTTCCATCAGGGTCTCCCGTTCATCCACTATTCACTGGAAGAGCCGTCAAAACCCTGGAAAAATGGCATAAATGGATAATTTGGAGAGCCCCCACGGAAAGTAGCCCCCCTGTCAGACCGGTTGGCTCAGTTGGTAGCACTCTTGTCTCTGAGGCAGACAGTTGTGGATTCAGGCCCACTTCAGGACTCTCTTTCTTATTCTCTGCTTCTCTCTCACACACTGTCTCTCTTTCTCTACCACTCTCTAGCGTTCTCTGCCTCTCTTTCACACCCTGTCCCTCTCCTATACTATCTGTCTCTCAGTATGATACCAAGGGAGTGCTGCCCTCATCTTTCGAATGAGACATTAAACTGAGGGGCTTTCTGGTGGTTCAGTTGGATGTTGAAGATCTCATTTGAAGAAGAGCAGGAGGGTGTCTTGTCCAACATTCCTCCCTCAACCAGTACCACCAAAAGTATTGATTAACCAGTCATTTATCTCATTGCTACTTGTGGGACCTTGCTCTGTACAAAATGGCTACATCATTTTTTTCTACATAACAGCAATTACTCTACTTCAAAGTAAACAATTGTATGTGAAGCGTTTTGAGATATTATCAGGTGCTATATAAAGGCAAGTCTTTTCTTACTTATGTCTTTAAAGAACTGCATCTAACTTGTGTTGTACCTGTCCTAGGAGGGCCAATGTAGAAGGACCTATATCCTGTATCTAGCTCCTGTTGTACCTGACTTGGGTGGGCCAGTTGGGGCCAGTGTAGAGGGATCTTTACCCTGTATCTACCTCCTGTTGTACTTGCCCTGAGTGGGCCAGTTGGGGGGAGTGTAGTGGGACCATTATCCTGTATCTATCTCCTGTTGTACCTATCTTGGGAGGGCCAGTTAGGCCATTGTAGAGGGACCTTTATCCTGTGCCCATCTTGTGTTGTACCTGTCCTGGGAGGGATTGTTGTGGCAGTGTAAAGGGACCTTTATCCTGTATCTATCTCCTGTTGTTCCCGTCCTTTATCTGCACACCTCTCCCACCCACATGCCCTTCATGGTACCGTTGGGGTTGAGAGAAGCAGTGAAATTCAGATGAGTTTCACTAGAATATAAAAATGAAGCACTAAGCATTTCAACTCCAGGACCTTGAGAAAATTAAACAGAGATAAATACTGTCAAACCTTATTAACTGCAACACGGCGGGATTTATAAGATGTGAAAACTCCTCCATGAGTTACTTGCTCCCACCATGACTTTGACCATCGGATAAATGTATTACGTATAGGAATTTTTAACCAATAGAGTCCTTCCCCTGGCTAAACTGGAAACCAAAAGTCTATCCTATGACTCTCCCCAGCTCTCCATAGCTGGGAATGGCCAGTTGAACTGCCAATCAGACATGCTACCGTCCTCATAGGTGTGGGCTCCCCTTGCAGCTTCCATCGCTCTCCCCCGAGCCGAAATGAATGTGGGCATTCCAACACCGTATGTGTGAATATTATTGCACTGCATCAATGACCCGCATTGTCTCAAACTGATGTGGTCAGCGAAGAATGCTTTCTGACAAAAGCCTCGTCATTCCCAGAATTACATATAATTTACAGCACAGAAACAGGCCAGTCGGCCCAACTGGTCTATGCCGGTGTTTATGGTCCACACAAGCCTCCTCCCACCCCTCTTCATCGAACTCTCTCAGCATAATCTTTTCCAATCTTGTACATTGGGTGGGTTTCACCCCCTATGTGCTGAATTTAGTTTAATAACAACACCTTAATACAAAATAACTCAAAATCCCCCCTAGGCCACATAGGCAAAACCTTGAAAAGTTGCAATGCCCCATAGGAATCCTGTGGAGGAATGATTAAAGTCGAGCATTGATGGTGTGTTCAAGCTGATCAGGGTGTTCCAATATGAGAAAAGTAATCATTCACCAGGCAATGTGCTGGGGGTAATTTTAACCTAATCCGCCCGGATCCGATCTGCCGCTCATTTTACACCCCGCATAGTTCTACTTTCCAGTGAAGTCAACGGAAAGTAAAATCAGAAATTAATGGAAAGTAAAATCAGAAATCAATGGAAAATAAAATCAGAAATCAATGGAAAGTAAAATCAGAAATCGATGGAAAATGAAATCAGAAATCAATGGAAAGTACAGTCATACCTAGCACAAAGGAAGATGGTAGTGGTTGTTGGAGGCCAATCATCTCAGCCCCAGGACATCGCAGCAGGAGTTCCTCAGGCAGTGTCCTAGGCCCAACCATCTTCAGCTGCTTCTTCAACGACCTTTCCTCATCATAAGGTCAGAAGTGGGGATGGTCGTTGATGATTACACAGTGTTCAGTTCCATTCGCAGCTCCTCAGATAATGAAGCAGTCTGTGCCCGCATACAGCAAGACCTGGACAACATCTAGGCTTGGGCTGATAAGTGGCAAGTAACATTCACGCCACACAAGTGCCAGGCAATGACCATCTCCAACAAGAGAGAGTCTAACCACCTTCCCTTGACATTCAACGGCATTACCATCACCGAATCCCCCACCATCAACATCCTGGGGGTCACCATTGACCAGAAACTTAACTGGACCAGCCACATAAATACAGCAGCTACAAATGTAGGTCAGAGGCTGGGTATTCTGCAGTGAGTGACTCACCACCTGACTCCCCAAAGCCTTTCCACCATCTACAAGGCACAAGTCAGGAGTGTGATGGAATACTCTCTACTTGCTTGGTTGAGTGCAGCTCCAACAATACTCAAGAAGCTCAACACCATCCAGGACAAAGCAGCCCGCTTGATTGGCACTCCATCCACCACCCTAAACATTCACTCCCTCCACTACTGGCGCACAGTGGCTGCAGTGTGTACCATCTACAGGATGCACTGCAGCAACTTGCCAAGGCTTCTTCGACATCACCTCCCAAACCCGTGACCTTTACCACCTAGAAGGACAAGGGCAGCAGGCACATGGGAACACTGCCTGCATGTTCCCCTCCAAGTCACACACCATCCTAACTTAGAAATATATCGCCATTCCTTCATTGTCTCTGGGTCAAAATCCTGGAACTCCCTACCTAACAGCACTGTGGGAGAATCTTCACCACACGGACTGCAGCGGTTCAAGAAGGCGGCTCACCACCACCTTCTCGAGGGCAATTAGGGATGGGCAATAAATGCCGGCCTTGCCAACGATGCCCACATCCCATGAATGAATTTTAAAAATCTGAATTCAATTGAAAGTAAAATCAGAAATCAATGGAAGGTAAAATCAGAAATCAATGGACCGTAAAGTCAGAAATTAATGGAAAGTAAAATCAGAAATTAATGGATGGTAAAATCAGAAATCAATGGAAAGTAAAATCAGAAATCAATGGAAAGTAAAATCAGAAATCAATGGAATGTAAAATCAGAAATGAATAGAAAGTAAAATCAGAAATGACTGGATGGTAAAATCACAAATCAGTGGATGGTAAAGTCAGAAATCAATGGAAAGTAAAATCAGAAATCAATGGATGGTGAAATCAGAAATCAATGGATGGTGAAATCAGAATTCAATGGAAAGTAAAATCAGAAATCAATAGAAGGTAAAATCAGTAATCAATGGATGGTAAAATCAGAAACAAATAGAAGCGCAGGGTGTAAAACTAGCAGCCGATCCGATCATGTCGGTCTCCCGCCGAGTGGGATGTCTTTGTAGGTCACCTTGTGAGACGTCAGCTGTGATTTTCTGACATTATGAGGTGCACACCTGGTGCTTATAAGGTAAATTTTGTCATTGCCTTAGCATGAGCTCTTCAATCCAATGCTCATGTTTTTCATTCTTCTTTCATCACGTCAATGAACCAAAAGACTTCACAAGAATTCACTCACCTTAATTACACCTATAAGTGGTTGTACTTGATAAGAATATACATGGGACACAGTTCTGATGAGTGATGTTTTTAACCTCAACAATCAGGCAATTGCAAGTGTTGTTTTAAAAGCTGAATCACTCATTGTTTCATCAGTCTTGTGGAGCAGGCTTTACAATCTCCCAGCAGCCATCTGATACACATTCCGAAACTCTATGCTGCTTTCTTTGGTTCCAAAGACTGGGCTGTAGGGACACAGGGAGAACAATGAGCCAGTCTGTTCAACAGGAAGCTTGCTGTTCTGCCATCGAAGTGTCAAGGATCTGTCGCTCTTCAGTAATGACTTGAGCGATGAATGCACTTAAATTGCAGCGATACTGTAACAGTCAGGTTTAAAGTACAACCAAGAAAGAAAGACTTCAAAGCCACACCCAAACAGTGTCAAAAGACCTGCAGAACAGTCCTGAATAAGTATCAAAGGGCCCACAGTGAGTCTTTCAAGATGATACTAGAATTACTGGGTGTCCATCTTGACTCAGTGGCAGCTCTCAAGCCTCTGAGTTAGAAGGTTGTGGGTTCAAGTCCCACTCCAGAAACGTGAGACCGTAATGTAGGCTGACTGTGTAGTACTGAGGGAGCACTGCACTGTCAGAGGTGGTGCCTTTTGGAGGAGATGTTAAACCAAAGCCCCATCTGCTCTCTCAGGTGGACATAAAAGATCCCATGGCACTATTTCGACGAATAACAGGGGAGTTCAATCCGGTGTCCTGGCCAATATTTATCCCTCAACCAACATCACTAAAACAGATTATCTGGTCATTATCTCGTTACTGTTTGTGGGACCTTGTTGTGCGCAAATTGGCTAATCCTACTTTTTCCTACATTACAAAAGTGACTGCACTTCTAAAGTATTTCATTGATTGTAAAGCGCTTTTGGAATGTACTGAGGTCGGGGAAGGCACTATATAAATGCAAGTGTTTTCTTTACTTGAAGTAGTACAATGGAAAGATAGGATGTACAAATACTTTCTTTAAATACTTTATTTCTTTCTTGAAAAGCCTTTCTCAACCTCCTAAACCACTTTCCAAGTCAACTCCATCCATCTGAGTAATTTCTCTGATCCCAATGGAGTTGAATTGACCAAAACGGCTCAAAGTGGACTAATTAAAAATAATTTGCCCAATTTTGACCAACATGGAATTTGGATGCCAATTTCCTCTCCCAGACTACTCCCGGTGACGGGAGTGATAGATGTGTCAAGAAATGACACCTTAGATTGATTTAGAACCGATTGCAACTTTGGAAGAGAGGGATAAAGATCTGAAGTTCGACTTTGGCATCTGGATGCAATTTAGATAGTCTGAAGCAAAATTCTAGAGTGAACCTTGACTTTTCTCAATTGGCCCATCTCTCTAAAGCCAAAGTTTGTCTTGTCAGATATTTGAAGTACTTGGACCCAACCATTGAATTGTGGCGGTAGGCAAAGATTCAGAACTCAACTAACATTCCTCTGCTCTTACAAGTAGCGTACATGTGCAGGGGCCGACACTGACACATACAATCCTGCAGGTGAATGAATGATCAGCTTTCATCCTGAGGTAAAATGAAACCAAGAGACCACTTTGGCTTGGATTGCATAAAGGCAACATCGTAGACCATGGAGTGATTTTAGCTTCTGCCAACCTGTCAAGATTAACACAGATGTCAGGGAAGTGGTAATAAAAGTGATGAACAAGGCAGTAATAGTTCAGATCCACATCCTTATTTTATGGTAGGTTCCCAGCTGGAGCGTTAACTTGTCTTTCTCTTTCAGGAGCTGATTGACATGCTGTGTACTTGATCTATCCTTGGCCCCCTCCTATTTCTCATCTACATGCTGCTCATCCGCGATGTCTGAAAATACAACTTCGGGTTCCACATGTATGCTGACGACACCCAGCTCTACCTCACCGCCATTTCTCTCGACCCCTCCACTCCCTCTGATTTGTCACGCTGCTTGTCCGACATCCAGTATTGGATCAGCAGAAATTTCCTCCAACTAAATATTGGGAAGACCGAGGCAATTGTCTTTGGTCCCCGCCACAAATTCCATTCTCTCACCACTGACTCCATCCCTCTCCCTGGCCTGAGGCTCTCCCAGACCGTTTGCAACCATGGTGTCCTATTTGACCCGAGCTGAGCTTCCGACCCCACATCATCTCCATCAGCAAGACCGCCTACTTCCACCTCCGTAACATCGTCCATCTCTGCCCCTGCCTCAGCTCATCTGCTGCTGAAACCCTCATTCATGCCATTGTTACCACTAGACTTGGCTATTCCAATGCTCACTTGGCTGGCCTCCCACCTTGCACCCTCTGTAAGCTTGAACTCATCTCAAACTCTGCTGCCCGTATTCTAACTCGCACCAAGTCCTGTTCACCCATCACCCCTGTGCTCATGGACCTACATTGGTTCCCGGTCGGGCAACACCTCGATTTTAAAATTCTCATCCTTGTTTTCAAATCCCTCCATGGCTTCACCCCTCCCTATCTCTGTATTCTCCTTGAGCCCTACAAGATCTCTGCGTTCCTCCAATTCTGGCCTCTTGCGCATCCACGATTTTCATCGCTCCATCATCGGTGACCATGCCTTCAGCTGCCTAGGCTCTAAGCTCTGGAATTCCCTCCTTAAATCTCTCTGCCTCTCTACCTCTCTCTCCTCCTTTAAGACACTCCTTAAAACCTACCTCTTTGACCAAGCTTTTGTCTAACTGTTCTAATATCTCCTTATGTGGCTTGGTGTCAAATTTTGTTCGATAATGTTCCTGTGAAGCACCTTGGGATGTTTTACCACATTAAAGGCGCTATATAAATGCAAGTTGTAGTTGTTGTTGTTGTTTTATCTCAACACTGGACTAGGTGATCCAGCTCACCATTATAAACCAGGTGGTCCTTCCAGAAGGTGTTTGCAATTTGTGCGTGTGTGTGTGTGTGTGTGTGTGTGCGTGTGTGTAAGTGTGTGTGTGTGTGTAAGTGTGTGTGTGTGTGTGTAAGTGTGTTGGAGGAAGCTTTACTTTGTACCTAACCCACGCTATACTTGACCTTGGAGGGAGCTTTACCTTGTACCTAACGCACGCTATACGTGGCCTTGAAGCAAGTTTTATCTTGTATCTAACCCACGCTATATCATGGGAGTTGGAAAAGCTCAGTAAAATCCCTCTGAACTGTCATTCGCAAGGCCCAGTTTACGATACAGATGAGGTGCCACAGATACAGAAGCTCTTTGCTACATGTGTGTGAGGCCTGTCTGTAGGAATAACTATTTCACTTGCTGCCAAAAAGTGAATCAAGGGACTGAGCCGTTGCGGTTGGGTTGTGAGTTTATTATTTGCACTGAGGTATTTTGTGGGTGGCGACACAATGTCCTTCCCTTCAGTCTGGCAACAACCTAAGGCTGTCAGAAGAGACAAGGGAGCATTATTTATTTCAACTACGCATCCTTCCCAAATGTACTGATGACGGTAGTAGGCAAATGACTCCGTGCAAGTAAAATAGACGCTGATGGATTGGGCGTTTGACAAACAAGCCCGACCGGAGGTGTTGTCCTGACGGTCGGAGGGGGGTTGCAATCGGTTTAAAAATAATTCAAACAGCTGTGTGCTCGCTTACACCATCAGTGAGCGTGCAGAGGTAACCATGGCAACTCCCTTGTCATTACCTCAGCTAAGAATTATGGGGTGTTAGCAGCACAAAAATAAAATGTCACTGGCGCTACACAGCTGACACACAAAAACGTAAGAAGCATTAAGTATGTTTCACGGTGACAAAGGCTGCTTTTCTTAACTATTTGCACTGGTGTTTGGGTAGGATGGAAAAGCAGGCTCACAGCTTTAATGAGGACCAGACAGCGGAATTATCGCTGTGAGCCCATTTTTTCCATCTCTTTTGAAAATGGGTCAGCTGTGGCTCAGTTAGTAGCACTCTCACCTCTGAGTCATGAAGGTCATGGGTTCAGCTCCCACCCCAGAGATATTGAGCACATAATCCAGGCTGACACTCCAGTGCAGTACTGAGGGAGTACTGCGCTGTCAGAGGTGCTGTCTTTTGGATGAGATGTTAAACTGAGGCCCTGTCTGCCCTCTCAGGGGGATGTAAAAGATCCCATGGTGCTATTTCGAAGAAGAGCAGGGGAGTTCTCCCTGGAGTCCTGGCTGATATTTATCCCTCAACCAACAACACTAAAAAAGACAAATCATTTGGTCATTATCTCATTACTGTTTGTGAGAGCTTGCCGTGCGCAAATTGGCTGCTGCATGTCCCTCATTACAACAGTGACTACACTTCAAAAGTACTTTGTTGGCAGTAAAGAGCTTTGGGACATCCTGAGGTTGCATAAGATGCTAAATAAATGCAAGTTTTTTCTTTAAACAATAATTGAAGGGATATTTAAATTAGTGCCGATCGCTGTAACTGTTTAATTTACAAGAAGCCCTGGCTGCAGCTTCTCAAGGCTTGAGTCAGTTTGTCCAGTCAGTTGCTGAGTCATACAGTCCAGAAAAGCCCCAGATTCCATCCTTGGTCTGGGCACAGTTACCAGGGGAGTGCTAGAGTGCTACAATTGGCCTCAGTGTTGCTGGGCTATGCAGGTGGGGAAATTAGCCAGGAATCCCTCCTCATCACCATCTAGTGACCCCTGTTGGAAGGACACATTTATGGGCTGGATTGGTCTTGGCTGTGATGCTCCTGCAGTGGAACAGCTGGCCAACACGATAGGTTGGATTTTCCATTGAATTATCGCTCGTTTTGGGGCACTAAAGAGAGTACAATGGGGCAATAAGGCTTCCTTCCCTCAAATGCACCCCAAAAAATGGCATCGGAATTCTCTGTAAAACCAACAGTCCCCTATAACCGCCTACTCCGCACATTGAAATGGGCCCGAGTGGGTGTGGCTGACCCTCTCGCTCCATTTTCCTGAACTTCCATCCCAAACCCGAGCCAAGTTAATGCTGCCATTATACGAGTGGCTGGTATGGGAAGAACAGTGGAGTCTCCGAGACGGATGCTGCGTTGAGGAGACCATTTTGTCCGCAGGCGCTGAAGGTTTCTCTTTTCAGCTGTTTAGTGCTCTGTGAGGGTCTGACAGCTCTATTTAGTCGGGAAGTACAGCCTCGGACTGGGGGCATGGATTTCCCCAACGGCATTCCCACTATTCCTATATTTTCAAATGACTCTGAAATAGTGCAAAAGTAGGCGTATAAGTGGGAACAACTCGCTCAAGATAAGAAAGCGTGACCAAAATCCATCCGTGAAGGCACCTCCTACTGCGAGGCCTGTCACATTGCTGATGCTGAATGTAAACGCCAGCTGAGGAAGTCTCACCTGAAAAATCAAGATTCCCAACCTGGTGTATCTGGGACCCATTGTTCAATCTGTGGACGCTTGTTCCAAGCAAAAATAGGTCTCATCAGTCATCGAAGAACTCACTGCGGAAAATGAGATGATATTCTAGTTGCCTCCTTTTATGTCAAAGGACAAACAAAGGTTTTGAAGAGGAGGGTATGGAATAGACTAGATTAACAGGTATTAGAATGCAGCATCGCAGAGGGAGTTTGTTCCCTACACATACATGCCCACTCATCAGAGTTTACAGGCCAAGAAGGTCTCATTTAGATTTCACTGCCCGTCACTGCCTCAGAAGCCTGCGCTTCCCCACGGAGGAGATGGGTCAACTGCTGGCTGAAGACCTGCAACCCACCAATCAGGACAATAGCATTGTCCCTACCATTCACAATCGCCATTGCCTTGAATTTCTTTGTGACTGAATCCTTCCAGGCAGCATCTGCTGATCTTTACCATATCAGTCAAGTGGCAGCTCACTGTTGTATAAAGAAGGCCACTGATCCTCTCTTCAAAAAGGCCTCACACTTTTGCTTTCTTCCCAGTGGAACTACAGAGAACTCACTAACTATTTCCTCCTGGCTATGTGTCTCTGGTCTACTGCTGATGAGCATGAGATGCCATGTTGGAGTTGGTGAGGATATAGCAGGAGGAGTGGATCTTGATGTGGCAGAAGTTGTGTCTCTGGAAGTGCCTGGGTGGTTATTGGAGTGGGTCGGCCTCTTCCTCCAAGGAACTTCCTATAATGTGAAGCACAGAACACTTTGTTGAGCTCCACACACAGTGACATTTTCACTTGAAGAAATAAAGGTGTTAGGTCATTGAACCTCTTCCTGCACCGTGCGGCACTTCTTGATGAGTTGGAGGTTGCACTGACAGCTTCAGCAACCTCCCCTACACTACCTGAACCACCCTCTTCCAGGGCTTCCCGCCTCAGTCCCCAGCATTTCATTCCCTTCAAACCCACACTTCAACCAGCAACACCTCCACAGTTGTGTCAGAAAATTTGGGAGCCTTTCCTGCTGCCAACTCGCCCCAAGCTGAGGCTCCTGCTCCTTTAGAAATTGTTTTGTCCCTGCCAAAAAGACACATGCCCCTTTAACTAGCTACTGCCTTTTAAATGTTGTAACAGCACTCCATTTCCCTCCCTCCCAGTGTTGCTCACCCAATGAGGACGAGTATTATTGCTGCTACTCCAGTGCAGTACTGAGGGAGTGCTGCATTGTTGGAGGTGCCATCTTTCAGATGAGATGTTAAACCGAGGCCCTATCTGCCCTCTGAGGTGGACATTAAAGATCCCATGGCACTTTTTGAAGAAGAGCAGAGGAGTTCTCCCCGATGTCCTGGCCGATGTTTATTCCTCCACCATCATCAGTAAAAAACAGATTATCTGGTCATTATCACATTGCTGTTTGTGGGATCTTGCTGTGCAAAATTGGCTGCCATGTTTCCTACATTACACAGTGATTACACTTCAAAAAAGTACTTCGTTGGCTGTAAAGCGCTTTGGGACATCCTGAGGTTGTGAAAGGCGCTATAGAAATGCAAGTCTTTCTTTTTTTAATAGGATGTACTGCAGAAACTCACCAAGGTTACTTAGAGAGCATCTCCCACCCCGCATTCTCTGCATTACCACAGTGACTACACTTCAAAAGTACTCCATTGGCTATGAAGAGCTTTGGGACATCCTGAGGTTGTGAAAGGCGCTACAGAAATGCAAGTCATTTTTTAACCCGCCCTGTACGTATACTTAGGGTCCTGGGAGGAAACTTCAGCGGGTTAGCTGCAGAGTCACATGGGTGGTAGGAAATTCCCCCCCCCCCCCCAACTTCGTGAACCAGCCAATAGGAGGTGAATCCAGCCCTGGCAGTCAACACATAAATGATGGCCATTTGAGCACAGTACTGGAGGGCAAATAATGTGTGTGGAGCTGTGTCCCAGCAAATAGTCAACGATGCAGGAGAGGAGGGGATACTTTGGTGAGAAAATAAAACACTGGCCATGAAACATTTAAAAGAAGTCCCATTCTGAAATGCCTGAGGTTTCCCCCCACCATTAGGAGAAAGGAAACCTCGGTTAGTGAGGAGACAAAGCACAGTTGTTCGTGGTCCCATGTCCTCACACCACAGTTAACTAATGTTTAATACAAATCAATGACCCATGACTTTAACCCATGGTTGGCCTGGCTCTCCACTCCCTGCTGTTGATTGGGGAATCACTGCTGGTTACATGACTCAGCTGTCCAAAAAGTCACATGCCACTTTAACTAGCTGCCGCCTTTAAAAGGCTGTATGAGCACTTTATTCCCCCTCCCCCTTCCTAGACATTACACAATATTCCTGATGATTTTTGATAATGACACTAAGCTGCTGTGTCTAGATGACCAGAGGGGCTTGGTGGTAGTTAAAGGGTTCGAAACAGGTTAAGCAAATGGGTTTGACTGTGGATCAATGTGAAACTGCAGGAACAGGAGCAGGAAATGTGTATGTGGCAGAATGTCCATTACTAAAGCTGGAAAAAGGGAGAAGATTGAAATGGAATTACTGGCCAGTCATTAAAAACTTCCTGTTAGTGTGAGGCTATTTGTCAACAGGACTCACCAGCTGTGAAGATGCATCTTGAGACTATTTGATGAGAAGTCAAAACAGGCTATTTTAACTCAGTGTAACTCACTGGTCAGACTACATTTGAGACACTCTGGCTTGGAAATTCCGAGGCCCAGCTCCGTCACTGTAGGGGCAACGGAGCCCCAGCCTGCCCTTGCCCAAGGCCTGGTCCAAATTCCAGGGACAGGGTCATTTGCTCTTGCAAGGGTGCATCAGGCATAAGGCGGAGTGGAGTTCTCCGGAGGCCCAAGCCAGCCGAAGAAAAATATTTTTGTTTGAATTCTTCAGTTCCCACGGGAGCCACTCCAACCAGGGAAGGTAACTGATCCGATCCCTAGTTTTTTTCATTCGTTCATGGGATGTGGGCTCACTGGCAAGGCCAGCATTTATTGCCCATCCTTAATTGCCCTTGAGAAGGTGGTGGTGAGCCGCCTTCTTGAACCGCTGCAGTCCGTGTGGTGAAGGTTCTCCCACAGTGCTGTTAGGAAGGGAGTTCCAGGATTTTGACCCAGCGACGATGAAGGAACGGCGATATATTTCCAAGTCGAGGTGTGACTTGGAGGGGAACGTGTTGCTCCCAAGTACCTGCTGCCCTTGTCCTTCTAAGTGGTAGAGGCCGTGGGTTTGGGAGGTGCTGTTGAAGAAGCCTTGGCAAATTGCTGCAGTGCACCCTGTGGATGGTACACACTGCAGCCATGGTGTGCCGGTGGTGGAGGGAGTGAATGTTTAGGGTGGTGGATGGGGTGCCAATCAAGCGGGCTGCTTTGTCCTGGATGGTGTCGAGCTTCTTGAGTGTTGTTGGAGCTGCACTCATCCGAGTAAGTGGAGAGTATTCCATCACACTCCTGACTTGTGCCTTGTAGATGTTGGAAAGGCTTTGGGAAGGCAGGAGGTGAGTCGCTCGCCACAGAATACCCAGCCTCTGACCTGCTCTTGTAGCCACAGTATTTATGTGGCTGGTCCAGTTGAGTTTCTGGTCAATGGTGACCCCCAGGATGTTGATGGTGGGGGATTCGGCATTGGTAATGCCGTTGAATGTCAAGGGGAGGTGGTTAGATTCTCTCTTGTTGGAGATGGTCATTGCCTGGCATTTGTGTGGCGCAAATGTTACTTGCCACTTATCAGCCCAAGCCTGGATGTTGTCCAGGTATTGCTGCATGCGGGCAGGGACTGCTTCATTATCTGAGGGGTTGCGAATGGAACCCCTCAGATAATGAAGCAGTCCGTGCCCGCATGCAGCAAGACCTGGACAACATCCATGCTTGGGCTGATAAGTGGCAAATAACATTCACTCCAGGGTACGTTAGCATAGTGGTTATGTTACCGGACTAGAGGTCTAGACTAATAATCCAGAGTCATGAGTTCAAATCTCGCCATGGCAGCTGGGAATTTAAATTCAATTAATTAAATAAAATCTGGAATTAAAAAAAATACTAGTATCAGTACTGGTGGCCATGAAACTACTGGATTGTCGTAAAAACCCACTAATGCCCTTTAGGGAAGGAAACCTGCCGTCCTTACCCTATATATGACTCCAGACCCACAGCAATGTGGTTGATTCTTAATCGTCCTCTGAAATAAGCCACTCAGTTTACAATCTCGCTACAAAAAGTCATAATAAGAATAAAACCAGACGGACCACCCGGCATCGGACCACCAGGCAGCGGACACGACAAAGGCAAACCAAGCCCAGTCAACCCTGCAAAGTCCTCCTCACTAACATCTGGGGCCTTGTGCCAAAATTGGGAGAGCTGACCCACAGACTAGTCAAGCAACAGCTCTGACTTAGCCATACTCACAGAATCGTACCTTTCAGCCAACGTTCCAGACTCTTCCGTCGCCATCCCTGGGTATGTCCTGTCCCACTGGCAGGACTTAGACCCACCAGAGGTGGCGTTAGAGGGATATACAGTTAGGAGGGAGTGGCCCTGGGAGTCCTTAACATTGACTCCAGACCCCATGAAATCTCATGGCATCAGGTCAAACATGGGCAAGGAAACCTCCTGCTGATGAATCAGTCCTCCTCCATGTTGAGCACCATTTGTGGGTAGCAAGGGCACCGAATGTACTCTGGGTGGGGGACTTCAATGTCCATCATCCAAGAGTGGCTCGGTAGTACCACTACTGACCTAGCTGGCCGAGTCCTGAAGGACATAGCTGCCAGACTGGGCCTGCGGCAGGTGGTGAACGAACCAACACGAGGGAAAAACCTACTTGACCTCGTCCTCACCAATCTACCTGTCGCAGATGCATCTGTCCATGACAGTATTGGTAGGAGTGACCACCGCACAGTCCTCGTGGAGACGAAGTCCCGTCTTCACACTATGGACACCATCCAACGTATTGTGTGGCACTACCACTGTGCTAAATGGGATAGATTCAGAACAGATCTAACAGCTCAAAACTGGGCATCCATGAGGCGCAGTATGCCATCAGCAGCAGCAGAATAGTATTCCAGCACAATCTGTAACCTCATGGCCCGGCATATTCCTCACTTTACCGTTACCAACAAGCCAGGGGATCAACCCTACTTCAATGAGGAGTGTAGAAGAGCATGCCAGGAGCAGCACCAGGCGTACCTAAAAATGTGATGCCAACCTGGTGAAGCTACAACACAGGACTACATGCATGCTAAACAGCGGAAGCAACATGCTATAGACAGAGCTAAGTGATTCCATGACCAATGGATCAGATCAAAGCTCTGCAGTCCTGCCGCATCCAGTCGTGAATGGTGCACAATTAAACAACTAACGGGAGGAGGAGGCTCTGTAAACATCCCCATCCTCCATGATGGTGGAGTCTAGCACGTGAGTGCAAAAGACAAGACTGAAACCTTTGAAACCATCTTCAGCCAGAAGTGCCGAGTGGATGATCCATCTCGGCCTCCTCCCGATATCCCCACCATCACAGAAGCCAGTCTTCAGCCAATTCGATTCACTCCACGTGACATCAGAGAAACGGCTGAGTGCACTGGATACAGCAAAGGCTATGGGCCCCGACAACATCCCGACTCTAGTGCTGAAGACTTGTGCTCCAGAATTAGCCGCGCCTCTAGCCAAACTGTTCCAGTACAGCTACAACACTGGCATCTACCCGACAATGTGGAAAATTGCCCAGGTATGTCCTGTCCACAGAAAGCAGGACAAATCCAATCTGGCAAATTACCGTCCCATCAGTCCACTCTCAATCATCAGCAAAATGATGGAGGGTGTCATCGACAGTGGCACTTACTCACCAATAACCTGCTCACCGATGCTCAGTTTGGGTTCCGACCAGCACCACTCGGCTCCAGACCTCATTACAGCCTTGGTCCAAACATGGACAAAAGAGCTGAATTCCAGAGGTGAGGTGAGAGTGACTGCCCTTGACATCAAGGCAGCATTTGACCGAGTGTGGCACCAAGGTGCCCTAGTAAAATTGAAGTCAATAGGAGTCATACCTAGCACAAAGGAAGATGGTAGTTGTTGGAGGCCAATCATCTCAGCCCCAGGACATTGCTGCAGGAGTTCCTCAGGGCAGTGTCCTTGGCCCAACCATCTTCAGCTGCTTCATCAATGACCTTCCCTCCATCATAAGGTCAGAAATGGGGATGTTCGCTGATGATTGCACAGTGTTCAGTTCCATTCGCAACCCCTCAGATAATGAAGCAGTCTGTGCCCACATGCAGTAAGACCTGAACAAGTGGCAAGTAACATTCGCGCCAGACAAGTGCCAGGCAATGACCATCTCCAACAAGAGAGAGTCTAACCACCTTCTGTTGACAATCAACGGCATTACCATCGCTGAATCCTCCACCATCAACATCCTGGGGTTCACCATTGACCAGAAACTTAACTGGACCAGCCACATAAATACTGTGGCTACGAGAGCAGGTCAGAGGCTGGGTATTCTGCGGCGAGTGACTCACCTCCTGACTTCCCAGAGCCTTTCCACCATCTACAAGGCACAAGTCAGGAGTGCGATGGAATACTCTCCACTTGCCTGGATGTGTGCAGCTCCAACAACACTCAAGAAGTTCGACACCATCTAGTACAAAGCAGCCCGCTTGATTGGCACCCCATCCACCACCCTAAACATTCACTCCCTTCACCACCGGTGCACTGTGGCTGCAGTGTGTACCATCCACAGGATGCACTGCAGCAACTCGCCAAGGCTTCTTCGACAGCAGCTCCCAAACCCGCGACCTCTACCGCCTAGGACAAGACTACCTGCACGTTCCCTGGAGCAAGACTTGAACCCCCAACCTTCTGACTCAGAGATGAGAGTGCTGCTACTGAGCCAGGGTTGCCACTACAGTGAGTACAGTGGAATATAATAATTGTGACTCAACGTCAGGCCTATGGCACAAACCTTTGCACTTTCTCCAGCCGATGGAATGTTGGATAAATCGGCTTGTGGTTATTATCATTAAACATGCCAAGACTCTCTAGAGCAGACGCGACAGTCGGCTGGAAATGATTCTCTGGGATAATAGCGTATGACTATCTAAGGCCTTTCTATAACACTCCTTCATTCCCTATTTTGGTAGAGGTTGCAACTCATCTAAAATAAACCATTTAATGCCTGCATCAAAACAGCAGACATTGCATAAGCCTCCCTCCTTTTGTATCGCTGACAGTAATTTATCTGCTAATATATTCCTGCCCTGCAATTTGTTTTTCTTAAGCAATAATATTTAAGGAAGAATGCGAGAATTGAAAAAGTTCTACCCAGACCAGTCCTCTTAATGGACAATGTTCAACGTGAACTGAGGCAGGAGATGATGAAAAAAAATTTGTCTGAAGAGAGAAATCCTGTGCAATTCCTCTTCCCCCCCCCCCCCCCCCCCCCGCCCTGAAAGCAATGGAGCGATACTTCAGAATTGCAATCTGACATTGCAATCTGCATTACTCAACTCTGACCGAGCAAATTCCTCAAATGGCAATCCTGCGGGTTTCACAATCGTAATGCATTTCTGAATGAGAGGTTGTCATTCAATATAAAAAAAATTTGTAAGACTCAGATGAAATTCTCAGTAACTGAGAAACAGAGCAGAATAAAAACATGACCACAGGCAGGAGGAGATAGTTCAGATGCTCTGAGATCATCTGCATGATTCAGATTGGCTACAGAGGGTGCTCCGGGCGGCCGTGAGTCACTGAAACTTCGATTTAAATCTCAGTCAGATACGGTCCAAATGCCGTGCAGAAGGAACATTTTTGTGTCGATGCCAAATAAGCTCCAGAAAGACATTTCCATCAGACACTCCTTTCCTCGATCGCTCTCCGTCATTGGTTTCACTGTGAGTGATGTACTGCCTGAGGTGCTTAACCATTTGAAGAACCTTTAGGAACATAGGAACAGAAGTAGGCCATTCAGCCCATCGAGCCTGTTCTGCCATTCAGTTAGATCATGGCTGATCTGTACCTCAACTCTATTTACCTGTTTTGGTTCGGTAACCGTTATTAACCTTACCCAACAAAAATCCAATAAATGTACAGAATCAAATGAGACTCAAATGAGGAGGTGCATGAATGGAGCATATTACACGGGGGTGGGGGGGGGGAGTTCTCCACTTCAATACTCCTGTATTCGGGAAAGAGACCCCCTCCTGCCCCCACTCTTTCTCCATTCATGGTTGGATAATCACAATATGTGCAGACTGTCGTGTCTGCTCTAGAGAGTCTCAGAAATGGGGATGTTCGCTGATGATTGCACAGTACTCAGTTCCATTCACAACCCCTTAGATAATGAAGCACTACGTGCCCACATGCAGTAAGGCCTGAACAACATTCAGGCTTGGGCTGATAAGTGGCAAGTAACATTCGTGCCAGACAAGTGCCAGGCAATGACCATCTCCAACAAGAGAGAGTCTAACCACCTCCCCTTGACATTCAACGGCATTACCATCACCGAATCCCCCACCATCAACATCCTGAGGGTCACCATTGACCAGAAACTTTTATTGTCTTCCTTACTGCACAAAGAGTAGTGGGAATCTAAGGACAGTGTAAGTGGTAGGGACTGTACTATGATATTATGTTACTATCTTTCTATGTTTCTATGTTACTTTGTTTCTATGTTACTATGTTTCAGTTTTACTATGTTACTATGTTTCTGTTACTATGTTTCTATGTTACTATATTACTGTGTTTCTATGTTTCATTATTGCTATGTTTCAATGTTACTATGCTTCTATGTTACTATGTTACTACATTACTATGTTACTATATTTCTATTACTTTGTTTCTATGTTACTATGTTACTGTGTTTCTATGTTTCATTATTGCTATGTTACTGTTACTTTGTTCTATGTTACTATGTTTCATTGTTTCTATGTTACTATGTTAATATGTTTTTATGTTATGTTACTGTTTCTATGTTACTATGTTTCTATATTACTATTGTGCTGTTTCATTGTTTCTATGTTACTATATTACTATGTTTTTGTTATGTTACTGTTTCTATGTTACTATGTTTCTATGTTACTATTGTGCTGTTTCATTGTTTCTATGTTACTGTTATTATGTTTTATGTTACATTACTGTTTCTATGTTACTCTGTTTCTATATTACTCTGTTTCTATGTTACTATGTTTCTATATTACTCTGTTTCTATGTTACTATGTTTTTGTATTACTATGTTTCTATGTTACTATGTTTCTATGTTACTATGTTTTTGTATTACTCTGTTTCTATGTTACTCTGTTTCTATGTTACTATGTTTCTGTATTACTCTGTTTCTATGTTACTCTGTTTCTGTATTACTATGTTTCTATGTTACTATGTTTCTATATTACTCTGTTTCTATGTTACTATGTTTTTGTATTACTCTGTTTCTATGTTACTCTGTTTCTATGTTACTATGTTTCTGTATTACTCTGTTTCTATGTTACTCTGTTTCTGTATTACTATGTTTCTATGTTACTATGTTTCTATATTACTCTGTTTCTATGTTACTATGTTTCTGTATTACTCTGTTTCTATGTTACTAAGTTTCTGTATTACTCTGTTTCTGTATTACTATGTTTCTATGTCACTATGTTTCTATGTTACTCTGTTTCTATGTTACTATGTTTCTGTATTACTCTGTTTCTATGTTACTCTGTTTCTATGTTACTATGTTTCTATATTACTCTGTTTCTATGTTACTATGTTAGCTCCATGAGTTTCAATGGGGGTAATCTGCTTCACTCTTTTTGATCTTAAATCTCACTCCGATCTTGGTGGCTTAGGGTCACTAAAGGCACTGCACTCGCAAACATCCCAAAAGGGGTCATTCCATAGCTCTCAAACTACAGGTACAGAGAGCATGGAGGATGATGCCTCTACAGCACGCTGGGTCATGTCTGACCGTTGCTGGGTACACTGCTAGTTCTGCTCCAAATGTTCCCCCCCCCCCAAAAAAAAAACCCCGGCCAGGTAGAAAGTGCTGGAAATACATTGCAGGGTCTGTCAGCATCTGATAAAAGAGAAGAGCAGCTTGGGGTTGCGGGCAGAGATTTGTCAGACATTACACACGACCTGCGCAAACACAAACACACAGACACACACACAGACACAAACACACACACACACACACACACTGTTACCTCACATGTCAATGTGATGAAATCAACAGCCTGAAGAGAACATTAAACAGAAGGCAATCCTTTTTTATTACATCATAAAAGTGCCTGCTGGTGTTACCTAGTAAATCTTTTATTGCCCAGGAAAGGTGCCCGGCCCCTTTCGATGAACTGTCAGCTCAATTGCATTACATCACTTTCAATCTCCATTCACATCTGTTTTTTTTAAATGAGACCTCGATTTTATAGCCTGCGACTTACGACATTTTAATTTGCTGTACAAGCACACAAAAAAATAACCCTATGTTAGATAATAAGGAGTGCTCTAGCCGCTGTAACCAGCACCAACCTTTGACCTCAGGACGTGTGCGTAAGACAGTCATCGGACCCAAACCCTCCAGGCAGGTTGGTTAAAAGTTCCCCCCCCCCGCAATCTCTTTGGCTCTGGGAAGTTGAAGCTGCCCTGGAGAGATCAAGAAGTTGAAAAAATGGAGTGGTTTAAGGATCCGACCTGTAGTCCCTTGACCTTGCACATAGTTCAGGGGTCAGCCCAATTTGAATACTGTGGAAAATGCCTGTGATTGGTGGGCTGCCCATTGGTGGGCAGCAAATCATGTGGTGCTGCAAGATTGAAATGCCTGCCGCATCTTAGGGGGCAGGCCAATTGATTTTTCCAAATTGAAATTAAGGAAGCATGCTGCAAAATGTTGGCAAAGAATGAAATAAGCCAGACTGCATCCCATTGTTCTCATGGAACTGAGGGAGACCAACTAACAAAACAGTGAAGAGTTTGATTGATGGTTTGGCAGAGCTTTGCAGGTAGATATCTGAGTGTTTGGGTGTTAGGTAAGTGTTGAGTGATGAGAACCCAACCCTTTCTCTTATTGTTCCCATTACTAAAGCTCAGTACTCCTGCTGGTGTGGCCCTCTTTCCCAACATCTTCCATCAGCTCGTCTGACTGCCAGAGGTGGGGAGTCAGTGATATCAATGGAGGAACCAATATTGTCTTCATATGACATTCCTCTATCCGTTATTTTAGCAGGGGTGTTAACCCACTTAAAACAAACAGTACTTACGCTATAATAATGGACAGAGGATTGTTTTATATGAATGGGTTAAATGTTTTCTGACTGATATCACCGACTGTAATTTCTGATTTAATACCACAGAATTGAATTAAGGAAACAAACTGCTATCATTGTAATTATTATCAGCACCCAGTCCCAGTAAAAACGACCAGCTCCCATTCACTTCCATTGTGCAGAAACACAATGGGGTGATCCTTCCCATTCACTCCTAAAGGACCAAACCCCTTCCCATTCACTCTCAAAGGACTAAACCCCTTCTCATTCTCTCAGTGGACCAAAGCCTTTTCCATTTGTTCCCATTGTATTGAATTCTAATGAACTAAACCATTTTCCCATTTACCCCCAATGGACTAAACCCTTTCGCTAAATTTCATACCGGCAACAGTTAATACTTGAAGCTTGACTTTTGTGTGTAAAATCTAGATGTAGTTCAGAGTTTGTTGTTTTTGTTTAGGTCATACTGCTGAAGAAATGATAAAATGGTTTGTACCACAGGGATTTTCAAACTGTCAACTTTTTCCAGCAGTTTATAGGAATCATGGAGTGGGACTTGACTCAGAAACGAGACTGATACCAACTGATGCAAGCTGCTGCTGAAATTGAATTGGCAATATGATCCGGCATTTTAGTTTCCTTCTACATCCCAATTATTTTTCTGCAGGAAACAACAGGCCCCATTTTAACTCGGGGCAATTCAGGGCGGGCAGGTTGCTTGGTGGGCAAGGAATCCCCCGCCGACAGCTGAGCCTGAGGCCCGGGCTGTTTTAACTCCCGAGCCTCATCAATATTTCTCTGGACTCTCTCCCGCCCGAAGCCAGCAGGAATAACGTAAGACCCGGCGGGCGGGTGTGGGAAAATCAGGCGGGAGGCCGCCCGCCAGGGGACCCTAGGGTACGGGCCCATCACAATAAGTATGGAGGGAGGAGGTTGGGGGGGTGCGGGGATAACTGCGCCGATCATGATCAGAGAAGGGGTTGGGAAAGCCCAGGGAAGAGGAAGCCCTAGGTTTCCTTGTTGGGCTAAGAGGGGGCCACTCCTGCTCATCTTGAGCCACAGGAAACCTTAAGAAAATGTAAAAACAGATACTTACTTTTGGCCTCTTCAGGCCCGTGCTGATTGCCGGCAGGTTTGGTGCCGTGCCGCACTCTCGGTCTCCGGAGTTAAAATCGTGTTGCGGCGCTGATGACGTCATCGGGCTGCGGCGCTGACGACGTCATCGTAAGTAGGCCCCGGCCTGGTTAGGACAGGCTGCCCTCCCAACTCTGTTTTGCGTGGGGTGGGAACACATCAGGAATGCGCCACAAATTGCTCCCACCCCCGCCACTTTAACTGCCCGTTCAACTCCATTTGCCTGGGGCGGGCTGGGTTAAAATCCGAACATTAGTCTCTGTGACCGTCCTGCTGGAACTGGTCACTAGGAAGTGCCCAAGGGGAGGGGAATTTCCCCGGGAGTTCTCCCGTTTGTCTGGCTTAACTTTGTCAGGAGAGCCGCGGAAACCCCTGGTAAATGGCATAAACACCGGTTCTCCGGAGTTTCTGTGGCTGTTCCACCGAAGTTATGTCAGGGGAGTTCCCCCCCCCCACCTTGGAAATTCACCCCACTAAATCTTCCTCTGTGAAAAAGGGCCATGACTCCACTTGACGCTTTTCGCCAACAGTCCCCCCCACCACCCACCTCCTCCCCCCCCTCCACACATCTATCGGGATCTAGGACCTGACTACCTGTGGAATCATGGGACAAACGTTCCTTTGAATCTGACAGACTGAGACCTGCACATCCAACAGTCTCACTCTAACTGGAACCAGAACTACCAGGAAAGGCGGAACAGGCTGGGGCTTTTTTCCCGAGAAAAGAGAAGGCTGAGGGGGTGACCTAATGGAGGTCTTTAAAATTATGAAGGGGTTTGATAGGATAGGCGTAGAGAAGATGTTTCCGTATGATGGGGAGTCCTAAACTAGAGGGCATAAATATTAGATAGTCACTAATAAATCCAATAAGTAAATCAGGAGAAACTTCTTTACCCAGAGAGTGGTTAAAATGTGGAACTTGCTACCACAGGGAGTGGTGCCTTTAAGGGGAAGCTGAGTACACGAAGGAGAAAGGAATGGGAGGATATGCCGAAAGGGTTAGATGAAATAAGTTGGGAAGAAGCTCATATGGAGCATAAACACCAGCATGGACCAGTTGGGCCGAATGGCCTGTTTATGTGCAGTGAATTCTATGTAACTCCACTCAGTCTTGGGTTGGGTTGGAACTGTATCCTTGTGAAGTGATGGTCACTCACAAGCTTTGGAAAATGGGAAAAGCTTCAGACAGTGTCATCAAGTGTTCGCTGGTTTGGGATTACCACAAGTCACCAGGAATGTGGTGGAAGAGCAAACCCGAAGAGTCAGTGCCGGGCAGGAGGCTGTGAGTAACCATTCCTAGGAACTCCCAATGTCCTGAACTGGTTCCACTTGGCGGAGAAAATGGCTAATAGCAGCTCATTGAACGTGTCCTTGGAGAGGGTGCAGAGGAGATTTACTAGAATGGTACCAGGGATGAGGGACTTCAGTTATGTGGAGAAACTAGAGAAGCTGGGATTGTTCTCCTTAGAACAGGGAAGGATACGGGGAGATTTAATAGAGATGTTCAAAATTATGAGGGGTTTTGAGTAGATAGGGAGAAACTGTCTACTGACAGGAAGGTCGGTAACCAGAGCTCACAGATTTAAGATAATTGGCAAAAGAACCAGAGGGGAGATGAGGAGAATTTTTTTTATGCAGCGAGTTTTTATGATCTGGAATGCACTGCCTGAAAGGACGGTGGAGGCAGATTCAATAATAACTTTCAAAAGGGAATTGGATAAATACCTGAAGAGGAAAAATTTGCAGGGCTATGGGGGAAGAACAGAGGAGCGGGACTAATTGGATAGCTCTTTCATAGAGCTGGCAGAGGCATGCTGGGCTGAATGGCCTCCTTCTGTGCTATATGATTCTCTGATATCTGGATTGGAGACCATAACAATCAGTGTCATGTTCTGATCTGCCAGGCACTCTTCCCCCTTCCTCCCCCCCTTCCCTCCATGCAGCTGTACTGGAGATCACACAATCTGCTTGGCACTGTCACCTGTACACCTGTCATTCTCACCGCACCACCTCTGCACCTGGACCAGGGCCCACCGCTAGACTGGCAGCTCAGCATCCTCTTAGTTACACGCCGATGGGTTAGATATCAGCCTGCTCTGAACACTCAGTGTAATTATACTCCATCTGTAGCTATTACAAACTCAGCAAATGGAACAAAGACTACCCAGGCTTGTGTTCTGTCAAACAGGTATTCAATTAATCTCCATGTTGAATCAAGAAACCCTTTGATGACTGTACTACGACTCATGCAATCATTTCATTTTCAAAAGGGTATAAGGAAACCAGCTTTGTAATTTAAGACAAAAATGTTTTGAATTGAAGGAATCATTTCCTTTACCACAAATTTTCTGAATTCTTTTTCCAAAGAATATTGTAAATTCTAGAAATTTCCAAAATATCTGCCCCCAATGGCTCTGTTGATAAATGCACTACCCAGTGTGTAACTGAGCCACACATTGTGTAACTGAGCTATACCGTCTAATGGAGCTGTACTGAGCTATCCATTGTGTAACTGAGCTATACCATCTAATGGAGCTGTACTGAGCTATCCATTGTGTAACTGAGCTATACCGTCTAATGGAGCTGTACTGAGCTATCCATTGTGTAACTGAGCTATACCATCTAATGGAGCTGTACTGAGCTATCCATTGTGTAACTGAGCTATAAAGTGTACAGATGAGCTATACATTATGTAACAGAGCTATGTGCTGTGTAACTGAGTAGTATGCTGTGTAACTGAGCATTAAACTGTGTTACTAAGCTGTGCAGAGTATGATTGAGCTGTGCACTGTGTAATTGAAACATACAGTGTGTAATTGAGCTGTAAAAGAAAGAAAGACTTGCATTTATATAGCACCTTTCACGGCCTCAGGATGCCCCAAAGCGTTTTGCAGCCAATGAAGTACTTTTTGAAGTGTAGTCACTATTATAATGTAGGAAACACGGCAGCCAATTTGTGTACAGCAAGATCCCACAAACATTTTGTGCTGTGGCAACCATTTTCTTATTAATTGGAATTGGCTATACAATAGGAAACGAGAGTTTAGCCTTGGCACACCGCATACTGGGAGTTTAACATTCAATGGTTAACTTGTTCGCGTAAAGTCGCTTCACACGCTATTTTAAAATAACATACCAAGAATTGATGATAATGTGATAATGACCAGATAATCTGCTTTTTTTTTTAGTGTTGTTGGTTGAGGGATAAATATTGGCCAGGACCCCGGGCAGAATGCCGCTTCTCTTCCCAGCTCCACATTAAACCCGTGGACTGTTACCGGCCACCACCCCCCCGCCCGATTGCCTTCCCCCACCCCCGGACTCTCCCGAGGACCTCGGCCGGCGACCCTCGCGCCCACCCCCTGAGACCGGAAAGCTCCTTCTGGGGCCGCAGATGGTGCCCGCATGTTGCTGGTAATAAACAAATGAGGCTGGCGGACCAATTTGTCGTGGTCCGGCCACCGACCTGATTAGGTCCGTGCACAGCAAAGGGATCAAGTCCCATCTAATCTCTCGGCCACTGTTTCACAACCTCTGTTTTGTTAAATTAGATAATGGGGAGGAGGGTGGGTTTTTTGGAATGGAAGAACATGAGAACACAGGGAATGAGAAAAGGCCATTCGACCCATCAATTCTGATCCATCCAAGGGCCCTGTATGATTTGCTCTATCATGGACTCTATGCTCTTAATCTCCAAATCGAAACCTCTGTAAAATGTGTCTAGCTGACTCGCGACAGAAATGAAGAAAAACTCCCAAGAATATCCATCGCACCCGATAACCTCCATCATTGCACCTCAGCTAGCTGCTCTCCCCAAATAACATCCCCACAGCCCGAGTGGCACTGGAATATTTGGTTCCAATGCCTATCCAGGCTTGGAACATCAGGTTTTCTTGTAATCAGATTTAGATTACAGAAATAGAACTCATACAAAAGGTTCAATCTCTATGGGCAAGTATTTGGCAAAATTTCCTTTATTTGGTAAAGGAAAAGGAAGCAACTTGCATTCAAAAAGCACCAATTACATCCTCAGATCACCCCAAAGTGCTTCACAACCAATGAGTTGCTTCCGAAGTGTATTTGCCGTGATAATGTAGACAAACTCAGCAGCCAATTTGAGAATAGGAAGGTCCCGCAAGTAGCAATGAGATAAATGACCAGATAATCTGTTTTCGGAGGTACTAACAGATAAATGGTGGCCAGGGGAGCTGGAAAACCCCAGCTCTACTTTTACGTCCACCTGAAAGAGCAGACGTTTGATGCCTATCCGAAAGACGGCATCTCTGACAGTGCAGCACTCCCTCAGTACTGCACTGGGAGTGTCAGCCTGGATTCTGTGCTCAAGTGTCTGGAGTGGGACTTGAACCCATGACCTTCTGACTCAGAAGCTACAGTGCCACCACTGAGCCAAACTGGTACAAGGATATGGCTCAAGGACGCAAATCAAAATTATCTACATGTGACCTGCACGTTCTGTCAACATCATGAAACTGACAAGTGGCTCAATTCCCTCAAAGAAGGTTTGAACAAACACCTTTCCATGCAGACAGCTTCCCGTTAAACTTTACAACAAGCGGTATCACCCAGAAAAGAAAAGAAAAAAGACTTGCATTTATATAAAGCCGTTCACGACCTCAGGAAGTCCCAAAGCTCTTTACAGCCAATGAAGTACTTCTGAAGTGTAGTTACTGTTGTAATGTAGGAAACGCAGCAGCCAATTTGCGCACAGCAAGGTCCCACAAAGTGATAATCTGTTTTAGTGATGTTGGTTGAGGGATAAATATTGGCCAAGACACTGGAGAAAACTCCCCGACTCTTCTTCGAAATAGTGCCATGGGATCTTTTACATCCACCTGACAAGGCAGACGGGGGCCTTGGTTTAGCACCTCATCCGAAAGACAGTACCTCCAACAGTGCAGCACTCCCTCAGTACTGCATTGAAGTATCAGCCTAGATTTTGTGCTCAAGGTGTTGGAGTGGGGCTTGAACCCACAACCTTTATGATTCAGAGGCAAGAGTGCTACCCACTGAGTCACAGCTGGCACCGAAGAAGGATTACTAATGTGATGTTCTAAACATACTGGAAGTTTGTAATACGATGACCAGTCTAGACGTTGGCCTTTGAAGAGCGTGAGCACAGCCTTGAATAAGATGTCGGCATCTTCTCCACCTGAAGTGTTCCACCGTGTGAAAAATACTGGCATAATCGGCAAAACTCCGGGGACTGGAACAAACCCCATGAAGTTTCTGGAGTGATCTGACAGCCCATCCTACTTGGACACACCTTGGAAACACGAAAAGGAATGTTCAACAGGAATGCTTTTCAAAAGCATGTACATGGAATTTGCTGAAAAATGTTTGCAAATTCAACAACAATGTACTTCAGATGATTTATAACACACCCAAGACAGAAACAGCCGTACTGGTTGGGACCTGTGTTCCCTGGTTTCACTCTGTATGGACCCTGCATTCCCTGGTTTCACTCTGTATGGACCCTGTGTTCCCTGGTTTCACTCTGTATGGACCCTGCATTCCCTGGTTTCACTCTGTATGGACCCTGTGTTCCCTGGTTTCACTCTGTATGGACCCTGTGTTCCCTGGTTTCACTCTGTATGGACCCTGTGTTCCCTGGTTTCACTCTGTATGGACCCTGTGTTCCCTGGTTTCACTCTGTATGGACCCTGCATTCCCTGGTTTCACTCTGTATGGACCCTGTGTTCCCTGGTTTCACTCTGTATGGACCCTGTGTTCCCTGGTTTCACTCTGTATGGACCCTGCATTCCCTGGTTTCACTCTGTATGGACCCTGCATTCCCTGGTTTCACTCTGTATGGACCCTGCATTCCCTGGTTTCACTCTGTACCACTTGTTCTTAAGTGTGGTCCCAGTTGATCCGACAAGTATTTTCTCAGTTAGAGATCTGACTTTGTTTCTTTTTTATACTCATTTAACGCCCCTAATTTTGGAGTTCAGTACAGTTTTAATCTTTGAGTCAACTTCTCAAAGCATCGATTTTTACCTAACCCACCTGGGGTCGGACGCCCGATTTGCATCGCATCGTATTTTACTCCATTGACTTCAATGGGGTTCTCGCTGGGTGGGTTTGGATAAAATTGGGGCTCGCGTGACAGTGTGACCTGGGCATGAGAGTCGGACATGAAACCCACTGCCCCCTCCCCGCCCCCCAGAAATAAAAACCCAGACTTTAGTCGAGGCAGAAAATATGGGCCAGAAATTGCTGGGAAGTTAGATGGACCCATTAACAGCTCTCGCATTTATTAATTCGCAAGCAATCCTGCGATTTGTGGAGTAATAGGGTTACGCCATGAGTTTCGATCCTCCGCAAATTGCTGGACTCTTTGCGCCGTTCCGCCATTAGTCTCGTCAAATCCGATAAAAACCCCTTGTCGCCATGGCAAACTTAATGGTAAACACCAGCATGGACTGGTTGGGCCGAATGGCCTGTTTCAGTGTTGTAACTTCTGTGTGTGTGTTTGTGTGTATTTCCACATCCTCATGTTTACAGTGGAATTTGTATATGTTGGTTGAGGGATAAATATTGGCCACTCATGTAGTTTCTGTTGTCAACATTACAACAAGTAGACAATGAGAGTGTTGTCTTCGAACCATTCCCACCCACTTACACTCTCTTAATGTTTATTCGTTTAAACTCTCCTTCCAGGAAATCACATTAGACATCAGTACACCAGTGTGGGCTCATTGACAGTCATTCATCTTATCGTTTCACAGCAGCAAATACTTTCCACCAAAAGTTAAATTGGCGAAGACAAACTGCAGAATTAATTTCTAGAACCGCAACATTGGTGAAATCTTTCAAACGCTCCGACACGACTTTGCCTGAACAACTGCAGTAAACTGTTGCCCCAGAAACACCCTACAGTGAAAGCAGCATCTCTTATGCTAATTAATATCTAAGTTCTATTTATAATATAACAAATTTGTAGCACTTAATGTGTATGATATAGAATGAAAGATTTGCATTGATATAGCGCCTTTCACAACCTCAGGATGTCCCAAAGTGCTTCACAATCAATGAAGTACTTCTAAATGCAGGCACTGTTTTAATGTAGGAAATGTGATAGCCAATTTACGCACAGCAAGATCCCATAAGCAGCAATGAGATAATGACCAGATAATCTGTTTTAGTGTTGTTGGTTGAGGGATAAATGTTGGCCAAGACACCAGGGAGAATTCCCCTGCTCTTCTTTGAAATAGTGCCACAGGATCTTTTACATCCACCTGAGCAGGGCAGACGGGGCCTTGGTTTAACGTCTCATCCGAAAGACGGCACCTCTGACAGTGCAAAACTCCCTCAGTAAGGCACAGAAGTACCAGTTTAGATTGTGTGCTCAAGTCCCTTGAGTGGGAGTTGATCACACAACCTTCTGTCTCAGAGGCGAAAGTGCTACTATTAAATCACGGCTGACACCATGTTATATATATATATGTGTATATATTGGGTCTACTGCACTTTATAATATAAACAGGGTCTGTTTTCACTGTAATATTTACATGGAGGGTGAGTTTCTGTCAGGGCTGTCCCGATCGATTTAACTTCAGTGGACGCCCTGTGGAAACCTTAGAAAAACGGCGTGAGCAGCCTAGATGCCATTTTTCCGGAGTTTCCGCGGCACTCCCACTGAAGTTGCAGCCGATGATCAGGAGAATTCCCTACGGAAGTTTACCCCCAGGTTGAACTATTCTGTATAATATACAGCAGCCTAGAAATTGGGCCGTGATCATTTTTGGGGGGCCGCGTAGATTATGCCTGAATGGTGAGGCCCGAGGCTCTCTAGATATTGGGCCTCAGGCCTCATTTCAATGTTGCCGGTTAAGAGGACTCCAGGTAAGTGTCGTCAGGGATCAGGCCTGGGACAGTCATAAGCAAAGGGCCAAATGCCTGTTTCAGGCCTGGGTAAAGGACATCTCTTGTTTGTCCTTACCCAATATGGCGGGCAGCGCACTTAAGGCCGAAAATGGTCGCATGCCACCATATTTGGGCCTTAGTAGTCCGAGTAACGCCTGAAAAATGGGTGCTGCATAGATCAATTTCTAGGCCAGCAGGACTACTCTTTACTAAAATACAGGCAGGGTCCACTATTTCTTCATAATACACTCAAGGTCAGATTTTAACTGCTGGCGGGAATCGTGCAGGAAGGGGGAGCCACGGGCAATGGGAAACCATCCGGCCCTCCACAACATGAGGCCCGGGAGATTTAAACTCCAGGGCAGGGGAGGCCCAAGGTTTCCTTGTTGGGCTTGGAGGAGAGCTTCTCCTCCTGGCCCCACGAGGAAACAAAGAAAAATTAAAAATACCTTTCCTTTCTGGGCCTCTTCTGGCCCCACGGCCCACCACAGCTTCCCCGCGCAGGCCTTGGATTAAAATTGCAGTCGGCCCCCGATGACGTTTAGCGGAGCCCAATCTGTATATTTAAAGATACTGTTCCAGTACAGCTACAACACTGGCATCTACCTGACAATGTGGAAAATTGCCCAGGTACGTCCTGTCCACAAAAAGCAGGACAAATCCAATCCGGCCAATTACCGCCCCATCAGTCTACTCTCAATCATCAGCAAAGTGATGGAGGGTGTCATCGACAGTGCTATCAAGCGGCACTTACTCACCAATAACCTGCTCACCGATGCTCAGTTTGGGTTACGCCAGGACCACTCGGCTCCAGACCTCATTACAGCCTTGGTCCAAATATGGACAAAAAAGCTGAATTCCAGAGGTGAGGTGAGGTGAGAGTGACTGCCCTTCACATCAAGGCAGCATTTGACCGTGTATAGCACCAAGGAGCCCTAGTAAAATTGAAGTCAATGGGAATCAGGGAGAAAACTCTCCAGTGGCTGGAGTTGTACCTAGCACAAAGGAAGATGGTAGTGGTTGTTGGAGGCCAACCATCTCAGCCCCAGGACATTGCTGCAGGAGTTCCTCAGGGCAATGTCCTCGGCCCAACCATCTTCAGCTGCTTCACCAATGACCTTCCCTCCATCATAAGGTCAGAAATGATGATTGCACAGTGTTCAGTTCCATTCGCAACCCCTCAGATAATGAAGCAGTCCGTGCCTGCATGTCCAGGTCGGACAACATCCATGCTTGGGCTGATAAGTGGCAAGTAACATTCACGCCAGACAAATGCCAGGCAATGACCATCTCCAACAAGAGAGAGTCTAACCGCCTCCCCTTGACATTCAACGGCATTACCATCGCCGAATCCCCCACCATCAACATCCTGGGGGGCACCATTAACCAGAAACTTAACTGGACCAGCCACATAAATACTGTGGCTACAAGAGCAGGTCAGAGGCTGGGTATTCTGCGGCGAGTGACTCACCTCCTGACTCCCCAAAGCCTTTCCACCGTCTACAAGGCACAAGTCAGGAGTGTGATGGAATATTCTCCACTTGCCTGGATGAGTGCAGCTCCAACAACACTCAAGAAGTTCGACACCATCTGGGACAAAGCAGCCCGCTTGATTGGCACCCCATCCACCACCCTAAACATTCACTCCCTTCACCACTGGCGCATCGTGGCTGCAGTGTGTACCATCTACAGGATGCACTGCAGCAACTCGCCAAGACTTCTTCGACAGCACCTCCCAAACCTGCGGCCTCTACCACCTAGAAGGACAGGCACACGGGAACAAAACTACCTGCATGTTCCCCTCCAAGTCACACACCATCCTGACTTGGAAATATATCGCCGTTCCTTCATCGTCGCTGGGTCAAAATCCTGGAACTTCCTACCTAACAGCACTGTGGGAGAACCTTCACCACAGGGACTGCAGCGGTTCAAGAAGGCAGCTCACCACCACCTTCTCAAGGGCAATTAGGGACGGGCAATAAATGTTGGCCTTGCCAGCGATGCCCACATCCCATGAACGAATAAAACAAAGAAGGATCCTGCTGCCTTCCAGTGGGTGTCCCACCCGCCTGCTCAAAAGAGCAGGTTAAAATTACATCCCCCGGAAAGGCTGTGGCCACTTTAATTGCCCCCCTACCCAGTTTCAGCTGGACAAGCAGGGTTAAAATTATCCCTACAGCGTCTGCTGTTTTGTGCAATATATATATAAGGTCTATAATATATTTAGTGTCTATTATATTGTGTAATATATGCAGGGTCTGCTATTCCTCTGTAATATATAATATATCCAGGGTCTGCTATTCCTCTGTAATATATAATATATCCAGGGTCTGCGATTCCTCTGTAATATATAATATATCCAGGGTCTGCGATTCCTCTGTAATATATAATATATTCAGGGTCTGCGATTCCTCTGTAATATATAATATATCCAGGGTCTGCGATTCCTCTGTAATATATAATATATCCAGGGTCTGCTACTTCTAATATTTACAGAGGAGGGTGGTCCCAGTTGGGAACTGGTAGGGCTGTTGTTCAAGGAAGAAATATAGGACCCTAGGCTGTGCTGGTGAGGGATGGAGGTGTAAAGGGACTGTCTGCCTAGGATAAAAAGGAGACAGTTAGGGCCCGAAGACCCGAATCCATTAAAGTGCCTCGGAGGGCATCGGAGGAATCATGGAGGTAGGTGGGTAGGGACTGACCAAGGGGGAAAATATAGAGTGAAGATCAGTGGAAACCAGTGCAGTGGAGCAGAAGCAGAATGGATTGATCAGTCTACTGGGACAATCCGGTTTATGTATCTTGGGGAAGAGGTAGAAGCAGACTACACAGGGGTTGGGGAACTATAGGGGGGAGTTTTAACCCCCCCCCCCCCCGAGGATGGGTGGGAGAGGGGCGGGGGAAGGGTTGAGGTTAAATTCTTAAAAATGTGAAACCTGACCCCAACCCGCCTCGAATGCACCTACTTCCGTTTTAACGGGGGCAGGTTGTTGGGGTGGGGGGTGGTGGTGAGTAACCTGCTCTCGAGAGGCGGGTCAGTAATTTTAATATGTGTAAGAGGCTCAGATTTTAACGGCCATTTGGATTCAACGACTGCGGGCCAGGATTCCCGGGAAACCCGGCAGCTAAAGGGAGGCGAGAACTATCGGATCCAGCAGGTGAGTGCTTTTCCAGCACTGCTTGTGGGCCAGGAGGAGCAGGAGTGCTTCCCCCCAGTTCCCCCGCTCCCCACGCAGCAATCTGCTGACCCCCTCCCTGCGATCGGCCGACCCCCGCGGTCCCCAGACCCCATCCCCGCGATCTGATGTTGACTCCCCCTGCAATCCAAACTCCCCTCCCCCCCCCCACCCACGATCTCTCCACTCCCCCCCACCCCCCAAACAATCTCTCCCTCCCTCACTCCTCTCCGCTCCCCGGCTGCAGCCTTCTCCCGCAGGCCATCCCGCCCGACAGCCGTCCAGCCTCTCATTCTGGTCAGCTCCCGAGTGGACAAGGGAGACAAAAAATTCAAATTAGGTCCTGCCATTAAGTTCGTCAGGACCTCCACGTTTCCCATATTTCCGGGTTTCCAGGCCGCTGGCAGTCGCCCCCACCCCGCACCCTCCTTACCTCCCCGTAAATATTTTTGGAAGTTTGGAGGAGGGACGATCCCCAGAGGGGATGAGGTCAGTAACTGTCTGAGAGATGATGGCTTGGTGTTCAGTGGTGGGCTGGTATTCAATGGGCAGGGTGGGAGGAGTTATCAGAGAATTGGCATGTAGTCCAGGCAAGGTAGGGATCCTTCCACCAGCATCACCCACTTTGTCAGTGGGCTTGATAACGATGTCAGGATTGGTCCATTGAGAAAGTTCAGAGGGAGATAGATAAAGTGAGTGATGGGAGTGGAGAAACTGAAGGTTAAGGGGGGAGAGCTAATGGAGGTTTTCAAACTTGTGAAAGATTTTGAGATGGTAATCGGTAAGATTGTTTCCACTGGTTGACAAAACAGTAACAAGTGAGCATAAACTCAAGATTATCACTAGAAGAATGAATAGAGAAGAATTGTTTTTGCACAAAGGATGATGACATGGAATGCTTCACCACAAGTGACTATTGAGGCAAAGGCTATCACATCATTTAAAACTGAATTGGATGAGTATTTGAAAAGGAAGAATATAAAAGGAAACGGGGAAAAGGCAGAGAAATGAGCTGAGAGTAGGCAGCTCCAGTTCAGGAGCTAGTATTGGAGAAGGGGCTCCTTCTATACTGTAAACTCAATGACGGTATGATTCTGCTGTCCGCTGTAATACACACAAAATGTGTATAAAAGAAAGATAAGTAGAGAAGAGGGAGGACATTCAGCCCATCTAGCTCACCCTCCTACTGTCCCCCATCACAGCATAAACCAGGTGCCTTCAGAGTTTTAGCTTCCACTGCTCTGCCCAGAAGACCACTTCAGATTCTTACATTTTTTAGGCCTTTTCTGTCTTTCTCACTCTAGATTATTTCATCTCCTGTATCATAAATCACTTACACAGGCGGGTCCCAAAGCTTCATGAGTATCTACGCTATCCCTGAGATCTAAGTCAGCTTTCAGTAATATATCCAGGATAACAAACAGCAAAGCCTGTCTGGTAATTATTCTTCAGCTACTGGAATTTATCCTGGACCTCCGCAGGATCTCCCAGCATTTTTCAATCTTTAAGTTTTAAGTTTAAAATATTAAGAGAATGAACAAATGAATAATCTATACAATTATCTAATTGTATAATGATTATGTAAGCGATATAAGACAATTATACATTTGAAGTAAAAATGTCTATATTTCAAGTGGAAAAAATAAGTCACCAACTAATAAAAAGCTAATCTCTTATAGATACTTTTATGTAGTATCACAACTTTTCCCTCCTTAACAGCACTGTGGGAGTCCCTTCACCACATGGACTACAGCTGTTCAAGAAGAAGGCTCATCTCCACCTTCTCAAAGGCAACTAAGTGTGGGCAATAAATGCTGGCCTTGCCAGCGATACCCACATCCCGAGAATAAATAAATAAAAAATATGCAAAGTCCTTTCTCGTATCCTTTACCGACTGGGGGGCCAGCCATTCTACCTTATCTTCTCCTGTGAAGATTCCAATCAGTTGGGATATCTCCTACTAACTCCCTCATTGAACAGATCCAGCCACATCCAGACCCTTTCACCAGTTGCTGTGACCTCTTTGGAATTGACACCCGCATTCAAAGATAATCGGCATTTAACTGAACAAATCGCACAGACTGGGTTTGCTCAGGAACGTTTTGGTTCCCTCCCTCAACGCTATACTTCAAAATCCATCTGGATTGGATTTGGTGCCTGCTTCCTTTCAGCCAAGTCTGATTGTTCATCCATGGCACCATGACCCAAGACACAGACCATTTTTGCTTCATTAGAATGTTGCTAGACTGTGCAGTGCCAATCTCACATTTAATTATTCCTCGCTATTGCTCCATTGTTTTACTTTTCTCTCCAATTTATCAAGACTGTATCCTCTTTAGTTTGTTCTTCTCCATCACTCAATTTGTTTTTGACCCTGTTTTTATTCCTCCTTTTAACTTTAAACCTAAATATATTATGATCATTCACCCCCTTTCTGCCCCCTCCTATCTCCATCCTTTCCTCTGCATTGTCCTCAAGCTGTCGGGTGACCACCTTCTGGAACAAACATCTCAGGACCCGTTATGTTGTGGAGTGAAGTCAACTGATGCTTGAACTCAGCATCTCTCTGCTCAAACAACACAACCTCCTGATACTCTGTTAGCGAAGGAAAAACGGTCCAATTATCAGCCCTCACCTCTGCCCACAGGAATTCCTTATGCAAATGAGCTGTGTGGGTTCAGGAAAAATCCCAGTATTCCCACAACTCAACGCCTGTTTAACTCCTACGGGCTGCCACTCTGGTCCAAGTTCCCTTCCTCTATGAGGCATCTTCTGGCCTTTTTTGATTTCTTCCCTCTACTCCTACCTCTCTCACCCGATATTCTGACCTCCTTCTTCACTGCTGCATTCCACAAAGTGACCCTCTCGGCTCCTTGCACCACCCCAATGCTACTCCCCTACCAATCTCCTCTGTTCCATTGACTCCAATGGATGGGACAATCAGGCGGTTTCTGTAACGGGCTCCTGACCCGCAACGCCACTTTTACGCTCCAGCGGTAAATTGAAAATTACCCTGAGTCACCCAAGTCCTAATGTAAACAGGGTCTGCTATTCCACGTATTGTTTTGTTTCACAGAGATTAGGGCAGAGAAACGAGTTTAGGTCAGTTTTGAGGCGCCAAATGGGCTCAGGGAAGGATCCTGAAGATGAAGGCCCGAGGATCAGGACAGATTGTCCCTCGGGCCTCGTCTACAGCTGCCAGCACCTGTCGTGCCTCCACAGGCAGCTCGCTCAACTGAAGAATTCAATTTCGGGCCACCGCTGGTAAATGCTGGGCGGGGGGGGGGTGGGGGGGGGAGCGTAACAGGGCGGAACAAAGTCCAGTTTCTATCCCTAGCATTCTTTGTAATATACTGTATATGAAGACACTGCAACCCCCTGCGATATACACATAGTCTGCTATTTAATGTCATATGTAAAGACCCTGATTTTCTATGTATTCTACTGGATATACAAACACTGCTATTCTCTAATATATACAAACACTGCTATTCTCTAATATATACAAACACTGCTATTCTCTAATATATACAAACACTGCTATTCTCTAATATATACAAACACTGCTATTCTCTAATATGTACTATTCTCTGTAATCTATATGTACACACACAGCTATTCTATGTAATATTGTATAATTACAGACTGATATTCTCTAATACACTGTAAATGGAGATGCTGCTTTTCTCTAATATATACTGGCGCTGTTAGTCTCAACATAGAACAGGGATTGAATCTAGAACCCACCTTAGGTGTAAAAATCTAACACCTCTGAAGGTTTATTTTTAATCTATTTTCAATTGAAGAATGAGATCGTTTCCACACGGACCACGCAAAATATCAGAACAGCTTTCGACCTTTTCAGCAGCCGATTCTGCTGACGAGAAACATGGTGAGGCTGCTAGACCTGCCTCTCACTTCCAGGGCTTGGAGTGGAATCGAGTGTGGATGGGACAAAGGACTGATCAGTCTGTTGGCTGTTAGGGTCCCACAGGAGTAGTCTTCAATCAGTTCCTGGCTGCTGTGGGTCCACAGGATATAACTGTCCCTGATCTTGCTCTAACAACAACAAGTTGCATTTATATAGCGTCTTTAACGTTGTAAAATGTCCCAAGGTGCTTTACAGGAGTGATTATCAAACAAAATTTGACACTGAGCCACATATGGAGACATTAGGACAGGTGCTCAAAAGCATGGTCAAAGAGGTAGGTTTTAAGGAGCGTCTTAAAGGAGGAGAGAGAGGTAAGAAGCAGAGAGGTTTATGGAGGGAATTCCAGAGCTTAGGGTCTCGGTAGCTGAAGGCACGGCCGCCAATGGTAGGGCGTTGAAAATCAGGGATGGACAAGAGGCCAGAATTGGAAGAATGCAGAGTTCTCGGAGGGTTGTGGGGCTGGGGGAGGTTACAGAGATAGGGAGGGGCGAGGTCATGGAGGGATTTGAAAACAAAGATGAGAATTTTAAAATCGAGGCGTTGCTGGATCGGGAGCCAATGTAGGTCAGCATGCACAGGGGTGATGGGTGAACGGGACTTGGTGTGAGTTAGGATACAGGAAGCAGAGTTTTGGATGAACTCAAGTTTAAGGAGTTTACTAAGTTGATATTTTGACTCAGAGATGCCCCAGGATAATCAATGTGCTAAATGGGAAATGTCACATTGGTGCAGCACGGGCTGCGCCCCAGACGTTCAGGGGTAAGGCACTTTGTTGGCAGCATAGAGAGAACATACACTCTGTGGTTATCCATACTGTGAGTGTTTCACGCCAACAATGGGCGTCCAAATGGAAAAGTGTCCCTTTCCCACGTCCATCGATTTGAGGGCACTTGTTAGACTTGTGCTCACATTGGTTCGGCTGTTACGGTCGACAGGGCCACACTAGAAGCAGGCAGCGAGTTCACATTTGTAATTGCAGCCAGCCAGGTGACTCGCATTACACACCCACCAAAAAATGTCTTCAAGTTGGGCCATTTTGTTAAGGACGAGTGAGGTCACTTATTTGGATATTTCAAGGCCGGTATTCATCTAAAGCCAATGACTGGCCCAGATGGTGGAAAAATGATATACATTAGGTAATCCTTACTGTGTGGAAATTGTTGCAGACATTTGTTCTCACAGTGAGTCTCTTCACATGCTAAAAACCAGGAACCAATTGCATGCTTCACATCTGCAATTAAGACGAGTGACTCATTTATTGGTAGCACCTGCCTACTTCACTGTTGTAATATTTTGAACATTGGCTTAAAACTATTATGGTATCCATTATTTCTCCAAGAACCCCCCTCTCCCCCTCCCCAGCCCCTTGTCTGAGATCTTTCAGATCCTCAGGACATCTCGAAATCCATCGTAGAAAATTAAGAATTTTTGAAGTGTAGTCACTTTTATAATGTAGGCAAACATGGCAGCCGACTTGAACACAGATCCCAAAAACAGCAGTGAGATAAATGAGCAGGTAATCTCATTTGGTCGTGTTGGTTGAGGGAGGACTGTTGGCCAGGACACCCCTGCTCTTTGAATCATGCTATGGGATCTTTTATGTCCACCTGAGTAGGCAGACATCTCATCTGAAAGACAACACTCGCTCAGTAATGTAGTGAAGTAGCAAAAGAACAAGAGGGGAATTGAGGAGAATTTTTTTTACACAGTGAGTTGTTATGATCTGGAATACACTGCCTGAAAGGGTGGAGGAAGCAGATTCAACAGTAACTTTCAAAAGATAAATACTTGAAGGGGAAAAATTTGCAGGGCTTGGGGAAACAGCAGGGGAGTGGGACTAATTGGACAGCTCTTTCAAAGAGCTGGCACAGGCACGATGGGCCGACGGCCTTGTTCTATGCTGTATGATTCTATGAAGTGTCAGCCTAAATGATATGCTCAGGTCCTGGATAGGAGCTTAAACCCATAGCCTCCTGACGAGAGTGCTACCACTGAGCCAAGTTGGCACTATCTGCTTCAGAACTTCCTCGCACTCGCCCTCTCCCAGCTTGAAAATACCCTACCCCCCTCCCCTCTCCTCAAATGCCCCATTTGCCTTATGGGCTTCCTTCCTTTCCTGAGACTGTTTCCTCTTAGCTTCACACTCACACCAGGACTAAGGTTTCACGGTGGCAGAACAATCCCAGCATCCAGAGTGCAAGAGGAGGCTACTTATTCCCTTCACTTGTACCGAGCAGAGGATAACCCCATCCCCCTCCTGTCCGCAAGCCCAAGAGGGAAGGGCAGCGCATCAGTCGTGGGCGCGGAAGCTTGTATTAGTCAGGCAAGGTGAGGACAGGATCGGGCTTGGTTGTGATGTCCTTCAGGTAATCACAGTCAAGGCTTACACGTGAACAACGGTCACTTGAATGAAGAGCCAGAGGGACAGTCGCTGCCCTTGAAACCATAATTCAAACCTTCAGAAGGGTTGGGGAGAACAACTAATCAGAGGGAGCTACAAATATTTTCTGCCCTGCAGTATACAATTTCACATAATATTCCAGTACTGATGTAAAAACACACTCTAAATCACCTCAATAACACTAACAACTTGCATTTATATAGCACCTTTAACGCAGTGAAACGTCCCACAGTGTTCTCAAACAAAATTTGACACCGACCCACAAAAGGAGATATTAGGACAGGTGACCAAAAGCTTGGACAAAGAGGTAGGTTTTAACGAGCATCTTAAAGGAGGAGAGAGAAGTAGAGAGCCAGAGAGGTTTAGGGAGGGAATTCCAGAGCTTAGGGCCCAGGCAAGTGAAGGCACGGCCGCCAATGGTGGAGCGGTGAAAATCGGGGATGAGCACGAGGCCAGAATTGGAGGAGCGCAGAGATCTCGGAGGGTTGTGGGGCTGGAGGAGGTTACAGATTTTAGGGAGGGGGGGGCGCGGGGTGGGCGAGGCCATGGAGGGATTTGAACACAAGGATTAGAATTTTTAAATCAAGTCATTGTCGGACCGGGAGCACAGGGGTGACGGGTGAATGGGACTAAGGATTCGGGCAGCAGAGCCTCAGGAGTGATTCTAATCAGAAATCTAGTCTGCATTTCCAGAACCTCATTCACTTCTACGATGTTAACTCATGCTTCCTTGCGGTGCAGTCTGATAGAGTTACTAATGTAATTAGTCACAGAAACTGAACATGAAGCTGAACTATATCATGAGCACTGAACTGACAATGAGTAATAATGAATCATAATACCAATGAAACCTTTCATATCAATGTTGTAGCCCTGCGTCTGACCTTGCTCCCTGCGATTGTGCTTTCCTCATTGGTCGCTCAGCAATGACTGTCTTTCCAAGTCATCTTCTGATGCAGCGGCAAGGAATTTTCTCAGAGCTGTTCCCCCTCTGCCGCTGAAACTTCACCGGAAGTACGACGGAAATCCCGTTTGGGGGAGACTTTCAACTACTGGCCGCTGCGTCTCTGGCCTGAAAAATGGGCGACCAGCAGTTGAACGTCTGGTAGGAATCTCCTTTGCTATTTGCCTGCCTGAGTCAACTTTCAGGCAGGCCTTTAATTTGCCGCCCAGCACTGATTAGTTATCGGTGAGGGGGGGGGCGGGGGGTCTTACGCCTGTTTTAGGACCCCAGTGGCAACTTTCAAAGAGAATTAGTGGAATGCGCATGGCGAATTCTAGTCCCATTTCTCTAGGCGTTGAGAGGCCTAACTAACGATCCTCAGGGAGACCACAGGAGACCTCTCGAAGAAAGGGTGCGGTTTGTATGTTTTTCCTTGTGGGGCCAGAAGGAGCAGGTGTGCTCCTCCGGGCCCCACAACAATCTCCCGGTTGGCTGCTGATCCGTTCTCTTAACCCCCTTCCTCCCAGGCACCCGCTCCGTGCCCGCTCCCCCCTACCGACAGGCCTTACCTGCCGGCTGGCTGCGTGCTGCATCCGCTGTGGGAAACCCGGCCAGGTGGGGCGCCCGTTAGCTGCCCAGCGGCAAATCTTAACGAGGCCCGAACCCGAGCATGGTTTCGGGCTTCCTGGCTGCCGGTGTTGGGCAGTCACCGCGGGCACATCGCCTATATCGCGCTCGTTTGCCGCCCAAAACCGAAAGTCTCGGCCCAGGTTTCCGGCGCGCACTTCCCTCCAGTGAAGTTATGGTGTCAGAGCAGGAGGAGCTCTGAGACAATTCCCAGCCAATTAATTTCTGCACACAGGCAGCAACAGCAATTAGGAGCACTCCGTGTATTTGCAACTCTTTTGACACAGAGGCAACAAAATTCTTTTAAGATACAGCTGATCTGAACTCAATCTTTAATTCTGGCCTCTTGCGCATCCCCGATTTCCTTCGCTCCACCATTGGCGGCCGTGCCTTCAGCTGCCTGGGCCCAAAGCTCTGGAATTCCCTCCCTAAACCTCTCCGCTTCTCTCTCCTCCTTTAAGACGCTCCTTAAAATCCACAAATGTAATAATCTTTGGATTATTACCAATCCACGAGCAAATTGGCACAGGGTAAATAAGATCACAGAGATGAATATGTGGCTCAAAGGTTGGTGTGGGAGAAGTGAGTTTCGATTCATGGGGCACTGGCACAGTACTGGGGAAAGAGAGAACTGATCTGTTGGGACGGACTACACCTGAACCATGCTGGGACCAGAGTCCTAGCGAATTGAATAACTAGGGAGATAGATAGGGCTTTAAACTAAATAAGGGAAGGGGAGGGTTCTGGTAGAGAGAAATCTAGAATGCTAAAGAGAAAAGACAAGGAAGCAGTGCAGGAAAGTGATTGGGGTAAGGATAACCAGATTGTGTCAGGAAGGGACAGAGCGTACTAACAAAAGACAACAAATAGGGTCCGGGTAAGAAAAAATGGTAATAAGACAAATAGGGCCACAAAAAAATGTTAAGCTGTCTAAAAATGTTAAAAAGACAAATCTAAAGGCACTGTATCTGAATGCACGAAGCATTCGTAATAAAGTCACACATAAGAGGTTAGTGTGCAAAATTAAAGCACATGGGATTGAGGGTAATATACTGGCATGGATTGAAAATTGGTTAACAGACAGGAAACAGAGAGTAGGAATAAATGGGTCTTTTTCCTGGTGGCAGGCAGTGACTAGGGGGGTGCCGCAGGGATCAGTGCTTGGGCCCCAGCTATTCACAATATATATCAATGATTTGGATGAGGGAACCAAATGTAATATTTCCAAGTTTGCTGAAGACACAAAACTAGGTGGGATCGTGAGTTGTGAGGAGGATGCAAAGAGGCTTCAAGGTGATTTAGACTAGTTGAGTGAGTGGGCAAATACATGGCAGATGCAATATAATGTGGATAAATGTGAAGTTATCCACTTCGGAAGGAAAAACAGAAAGGCAGAGTATTATTTAAATGGTGATAGATTGGGAAATGTTGATGTACAAAGGGACCTGGGTGTCCTTGTACACCAGTCATTGAAAGCAAACATGCAGATGCAGCAAGCAGTTAGGAAGGCAAATGGTATGTTGGCCTTCATTGCAAGAGGATTTGAGTAAAGGAGCAAGGATGTCTTACTGCAGTTATACAGGGCCTTGGTGAGACCACGTCTGGAGTATTGTGTTCAGTTTTGGTCTCCTTACCTAAGAAATGATATATTTGCCATAGGGGGAGTGCAGCGAAGATTCACCAGACTGATTCCTGGGATGGCAGGACTGTCGTATGAGGAGAGATTGGGTTGACTTGGCCTGTATTGAAGGGATTCGCAAAATTTCACATGTTCCCCCCACCCCGAAGATTTATTGGAGTTATTAAAGAAACCCTGGTGTGACTGTTTTAAAAAAATCCAAGGTCTCTCAAAATGGCTGCAGTCAGACACATGGCCGAGGACCGGCAGATTTGAAATTGCATTCTCAACAACTCGGCAGGCTTCGTGTCTCAGACAGGTTTCTTTAAACAATGCAGCTGCATTCTAGCCCTGAGGCAAGCTATCAACATGGCCGGCCAACACATCAAAATTCGAGCAGGAAGTGATCGCAGGACAAAAGGTGAACCATCAAGGTACATTCGGAACAATGGTAAAGCAGTTAGCGAACAGATCGATACAGGAAATGGCCATTAATGTAAATGGGCCAGAGATGGGGTCCTTTGTCTTACGTTTCGTGCTTAAATCAAACAATGAAGCAAGCTGATAAGGTATGAAAAAAACCTGTTACCAAGAGGGTATAACTGGGGCTGCCCAGTATCTCTCTCGAGCTGCTCTCTTCGCCTGGTGGCCGGGGTCCTGCTGCTCACTAGCTCAGACTTGAGAAGGAAGGCCATCCAGAAAAACCTCGCAAACGCAGCAGGAGGCCAGGCCTTTTCATCTGTTTCACCGGTGAGCATTAATTTTCTGGCCGCCACAAGACAACCTAGCATAAGTGTAAGGTTGGGGGTTAAGGGATATTGCTAAACTTGTGATTTTAGAATTTTCCCTCGATGTGTCCGTTTCTTTCAACCCGATAAGTGTAAGACTGTATTACATCCATAGCGATTTCTTTATCTTCTGTATTATACTGTTTACCTTGTAGTTTTAGTTTTCTTATTAATAAACATTGGTTTTCCTTGTACCAATCCACTGGTCTGTTTGTCTGTCTTTGTTACCACTCGATAAGTCCTCAGCTCAGAATCAGGAAGGGGTAAGCGATTCGCAACCGCACTGCGGGCAGGGCAGCTCAGGAAAACATAACTGGCTGACCTATTATAAGCCCGAGAAACAGTAAAAAAGAAACCCCTTACAGTATTCACTCGAGTTTAGAAGAATGAGAGGGGATCCAATTGAAACGTATAAAATTCTGACGGGGCTAGACCAGCTGGATGCAGGGAGGATGTTTCCCCTGGCTGGGGGGGTCCAGAACGAGGGCTCACAGTCTCAGGATATGGGGTAGGACATTTAGGACTGAGATGAGGAGAAATTTCTTCACTCAGAGGGTGGTGAACCTGTGGAATTCTCTACCACAGAAGACTGTGGAGGTCAAGTCACTGAATATATTTCAGAAGGAGATAGATAGATTTCTGGACAAAGAAGGCATTAAGGGGTATGGGGAGAGAGCGGGAATATGGTATTGAGATAGAGGATCAGCCATGATCATATTGAATGGTGCAGCAGACTCGGAGGGCTGACTGGCCTACTCCTGCTCCTATTTTCTATGTTTCTATGTTACCTCTTTGACCAAGCTTTTGGTCACCTGTCTTAATATCTCCTAATGTGGCTTGGTGATCAATGTTTCTGATTACGCTCCTGTGAAGAGCCTTGGGACGTTTTTACTACATTAAAGGTGCTATACAAATGCAAGTTGTTGTTGTTGCTGTGGACATTACTCATTCTATCTAAAGTCATGTAATAATTTAAATAACATAGAAATTTGCTCATTTGACGCACGATAAAGTTTTGCTTCAGTCACACTGAAGGCTTGGTTTTATTTTGTTATTTCTTCATCCCTTTTTCCAGCTATTCCCTTACACCGTGTGAATAATTTTCCAAGTTCGCACTACTGGGCGGAGCCTCTGCGACTGGCCCGTCTGTAATGGAAATCACTGACTGGTGTGCTGCCCATGGTTCTCCATCCATTACGGTTATTGGATCAAAAATTGTGGACGATGAACCCGCAACACGCACGGCCGCAGGGTGAGGCTCCTCGCCTGTATTGCGAACTGGGAAAACTGGCCCTTGTAAGCCATCCCCGGCGGAGAGGCCGCTCGGGGGGAATGGTTCTCCCAGGCTGTGCCAATGCTGTTCTCCACTGGCTACCATAAGCTGGATGGGCGCAACCTGATTTCATCCTCCTCCCCTCAGAGCCGCACCTGTGACCCTTCCGCAGCTCCTTCTGTCTACGAAGGCAAGGCCAATATTGGCAACTCTTTCTGAGGGGCCCTGCATCGTGATAAAGATCTCGGGCCAGGTTCCTCAGCCCGCACTACTCTGTGGCAATGATGGTCACTGCTGCCCTCAACTTTTAGGCCTCAGGCTCCTTTCAGGGGGCTCCTGCAGCAGGAAACCTGCGTCTACCTCCCTCTGCTGGCGACCGGCGGCAGCACGGACATTCTTAAAGGGGGCAGTCGCGGTGTAAACCAGCATTGAGGAAATTCCAGGCCAAGGACATTCACTGTGTTGCAGTAATAAAGTATCAGGAATGGATTTATGTTGTAATGTTAATGCTAAACGAACAAAATAAAGATTAAATACAACCTTACATAAAAATAATACTTGAAAGCCTGGATTTTTCCCTTTTGGTGTAGTTTACACCAGAATGACTATTGGTGCGTTTTAGACAGACTGAAATGGAAAGGGGCTATTTGCACCAATTTTTTAAGCTTTTAAGCATAAAAGTGCAGAAAAATATGGGTATAAGGAACTTACTAGTGTAGGAGCAGAAAATTGCATGTAAGAGAAATTTAAAGGGATGGGGACAATTAAAGGTAAGTGTCACAAAAGTGGACAAAATTCTGAAAGATTTTGGAGAGCCTCAAAAGGCATCAAAATCTGTCAGCAATCTTTACCAAGGCTGAAGGACCGAGCCTTTGGCTCAGTGGAAGTGTCCCCGCCTTCAAGTCAGAAGGTGCATGGTTCTAAACCCCGGTCCAGACAGTCCCGGAGAGTGAAGACCAGAGCTCCAGACAGTCCCGGAGAGTGGAGACCAGAGCTCCAGACAGTCCCGGGGAGTGGAGACCAGAGCTCCAGACAGTCCTGTGGATTGGAGACCAGAGCTCCAGACAGTCCCAGAGAGTGGAGACCAGAGCTCCAGACAGTCCCAGAGAGTGGAGACCAGAGCTCCAGACAGTCCCAGAGAGTGGAGACCAGAGCTCCAGACAGTCCCGGGAGTGGCGACCAGAGCTTCAGACAGTCCCGGGGAGTGGAGACCAGAGCTCCAGACAGTCCCGTGGATTGGAGACCGGAGCTCCAGACAGTCCCGTGGATTGGAGACCGGAGTTCCAGACAGTCCCGTGGATTGGAGACCGGAGTTCCAGACAGTCCCGTGGAGTGGAGACCAGAGTTCCAGACAGTCCCGGGGAGTGGAGACCGGAGTTCCAGACAGTCCCGTGGAGTGGAGACCGGAGTTCCAGACAGTCCCGTGGAGTGGAGACCGGAGTTCCAGACAGTCCCGTGGAGTGGAGACCGGAGTTCCAGACAGTCCCGTGGATTGGAGACCGGAGTTCCAGACAGTCCCGTGGATTGGAGACCAGAGTTCCAGACAGTCCCGGGGATTGGAGACCAGAGTTCCAGACAGTCCCGGGGATTGGAGACCGGAGCTCCAGACAGTCCCGTGGAGTGGAGACCGGAGTTCCAGACAGTCCCGTGGAGTGGAGACCGGAGTTCCAGACAGTCCCGGGGAGTGGAGACCGGAGCTCCAGACAGTCCCGTGGAGTGGAGACCGGAGTTCCAGACAGTCCCGTGGAGTGGAGACCGGAGTTCCAGACAGTCCCGTGGAGTGGAGACCGGAGCTCCAGACAGTCCCGTGGAGTGGAGACCGGAGTTCCAGACAGTCCCGTGGAGTGGAGACCGGAGTTCCAGACAGTCCCGGAGAATGGAGACCGGAGCTCAGGATCTGAACTCTGGGTTGACATCCTGTGGGATAGTCGTGTCTGGTGAGTGTGGGTGGCTCCCCCCCACTCATTGTATGGGTTGCGGGAACCCATAAGCCCCCCTCCCACCCCGTTGTATCGGACTATCCCCACTATCGGTTGATATAAAGAATGGTTACGGCCATGGAAGAAGCATTCACATCACGGCCTCTCAGACTGTTAATAAACCTGCGAATCCTCCCACTACTTCACGCTGTTCTCCCAGGGAAGAATGTGAAGAAACAAAAACAACAGCACCAGCTAAGGCTGACGGGGGAGGGGAGTAAGATCAGGTGGGCTACAATGACAGGAAATTAAAGCCTCTATGAGTCTGCAGACAAGTGAAGAGGCAGCTCAGTACCTGACCCCCTGATTAATGGCTGTTGAAGAGGAGGTGTTGCTGCAGGAGGGCCTTGTGAGGACAGTGGTCCCCTGTGTCATCCGAGACATAAACTCACAGGGGTCAGCATATCTGCAAGGAGATGGAGCCAAGCCTAAGGCCACAGTTGACCGGTACTGCCAGCCCTACGCTGTATTGTAGCTGCAGATGTCTTTCATTTGGTTCCCTGCTGGACCTGAATCTTGAGAAGACAGCTCTCCATGGTCATCGCCAGGTACGTATCGCAGCAAGTGCGGAAATAGTTGGCGGGATCTTAGTGGGTGTGACCACTCAGGCTGCTTGATCATCCTGGTCTACTGACAGCATTACAGACTTGGGTACTTCCAAGGAAGCAGCCGACATTACGGTTAGTCAAGCATTCACATCTACTTACATTTCCCTGAGGGAAGAGGTGCCTCCACAGTGTTAGTTGCCTTCCAAAGTGAGGTGTCTGCGGGTGTGTGTGTACGGGCACTGCCTGATAGGCGCAGGGTATCCCTGTGCAACCTGACCTCCTGGCAACCCTCTTCTTTCAAACAAATGGAGTTCCCATGGGGAAACCCATTGGTGACAGTAACAGTGCTGGGGCTAGGGAGGAAAAAATAATTTACAGCAAATGGCACAAAGGCTCCTGAGAATATAAGTGCTAACAGGAGAAAAATAAAAAAATAAATGATTAAGAAATGAAAGTATTTGCCTCATATGACCGTATCCTTTCCATGACCTGCAGGATACTTACTGCCACCCGGCAACCCTGGACGCCTGTTTCAAATCGCCATTCTTGTGGTGCCCTTTGCTCCAGAACAGTGTGGAACTGATTTAGTTGAAGTGCCCACCTGTTTGAGGTGAAAGTTTCTACCGCCATTGGTCTCATCCCCATCAACCACCACCACCACCACCACTCCCCCCACCTCAAAAAAAATGCACTGGGACACAAACTCGCCACGTTTCTGGTGGGCTGGGAACTCTGCCTATTTTTCTGATGCCAGCGATAATGCCAGGAAAATCCAGGCCAACGTCTCAACCTGAACCTGCCCCTTGGCCCCTCCTATTCTCCCTCTGGCCATTTTCAATTTTAACTTTAATTTAGATGTTAAAGATTCCCTGGCACTATTTGAAGAAGAGCAGGATCTCAGAGTGGAACTTTCAGAGGCCCCCTGTTCAGAAGGGCCTTGCATTCACCAGGCGGCTTCTCAGAAAAGCACAGGTGAACTCAGAGAAGATCTGGATCATTGTGGATACTTTACCCTCGGTCACTGCTGGGGAGCATGAATAGTACATAAGAACATAAGAACATAAGAAATTGGAGCAGGAGTAGGCCAATCGGCCCCTCGAGCCTGCTCCGCCATTCAATAAGATCATGGCTGATCTGATCCCAACCACAAATCTAAAGAACACAAGAAGTCGGAGCAGGACCCGGCCACATAGCCCCTGGGCCCTCTCCGCCACCCACAGGGCATTGACCGATCCGAACTCAGCTTCATGTCCAATTTCCTGCCAGCTCCCCATAACCCCTAATTCCCTTTACTTCTAGGTCTTTGCCAGTGCTTGGCGTTCCAAGTTCATGTTCCCAATTCATTTTGAAGGACATTGACCAGCAGGATTGGGGATTTTCTTCAGACTGAAAAGTGGACATGACAGGAAGAACAGGAAAAATAATGTGGTGATATGAGGAAGACCCTGGTGATGAGGAAGAGCCTAGTGACGTGAGGAAGAGCCTAGTGACGTGAGGAAGATCTTGGTGACGTGAGGAACATCTTAGCAACATCAAACCTGGTCCTGCATTCAGGCAGCCTGGCAATTTCCTGGGCTAACCACCACAGCCAAAGAGAAAGCCTGAGGATCTCCGTTCAGGAGCAAGGCTCTAAGGGAGCTGCTGATAGTAGGAGTGAAGACAGCATTAGCCCCAGATCACCATTTCACAAGCATCCTGTACATTCATCATCTGCCTCAGTTACCCTTGGTAAACTACCTTGGATCACTGAGTGCCAGCTCCTGGACTATTGGACAGCCTCAAACCTTTCAACTGTCCTTTATCCACTCGCCTGAGACAGAACAAACCCATCCTGTCTGACCAGCAACCAATATTTGGATCCAAACCTCATGACAGGCTTGGGCACTTTGCCAGCCTTGAAACCCTGTTTACCATCTTCCCAAGCCAGTATTAGGCTGGAGGTCAGCCTTGACAAAGGTTAAGGACTCCTTTGAACCATGTTTAGTTTCTCTTGCATTCTGTATATGGAATTTTCCAGGTCTCTGATCCTTCATATGCACATATTGGCTGTTGTTCCAAACCCAAGCTCCTCTATCCCTCTTCTTACCACCTCCTGACCCTATAATCTTACCTCTGATACCATTCCCCTTCCTCCCTACTCAGTCGGGCTGAACCATATGGATCCTAGCCTCAGTAACCTATTTTACCCTGAGCCGAGCTTCATCTCCACATCCTCTCCATTTCCAAGACTAACTACTTCCAGCTCCGCTCCTCTCCATTTTAAGCATATTCCCACCACTGCTAACATCCTTATCCGGGTTTTTGTTACCTCCAGACTTGATTTATCCAATGACATCTTTGCTGGACCTCCGGAACTGCATCCTTTACAAACTCCAACTTATGTTGCCTGCATCCTGTCCCACAGTAAGTCCTGATCACCCATCACTCTTGTTGCCAACCTCCATTGGCTCCCTATAAAACCAACTCACCAGTTTAAAAATCTTTGCCCTCATTTATAAATCCTTCCGCGTCCATGCCTCTCCCTCCCTCTGCAACCTCCTTCGACCCCAAATCCCTGTGTATACCCTTGATCCTTCATCTTTGCCCTCCTGTGCATCCCTCCCTACCTCTCTTCCCTCCATTGGTGCTGGCACAGCCACCTTAATCCTATTCTCTGACACATCCTCCGTAAACCTCTCCTCCTACTTCTCTCTTTAAAAGCCTCATCAAAACCTGTCTACCTGACCAACACCACTAAGACAGAATATCTGGCCATTATCGCATCGCTGTTTGTGGGACCTTGCTGTACACAAATTGGCTGCCGCGTTTCCTACATTATAACAGTGACTATGCTTCAAAAAGTACTCCATTGATGGTAAAGCGTTTTGGGATGTCCTGAGGTTGTGAAAGGCGCTATCTAAAGGTAAGTGTAGAGCGGCAAGAATGGCCTAGCAACAGAGAGAGAGAATCATGTGATGAGCACCACCTCAAAGTGAAGACCAGCCGAACACGCAAAGAACATCACAGCAACACAGAATTACCACAGCAACAAGACAATCACACGAGCAATGTGAAGGGCAGCCTAGCAACATGTGGAACAACCTAGCAATAAGAACAATACTGTTGTTCAACTTGGAATTAATCCAAGAGCATTGCCCTGAGGTGGTAATCAGACTACACTTCAGACCTCTCAGGTTGGCGGCTCTGAGCTAATAGGCAGATATTTTACTGCATTTTACCCATCACCCCTGTGCTCGCTGACCTACATTGGCTCCTGGTCCGGCAACACCTCGATTTTAAAATTCTCATCCTTGTTTTCAAATCCCTCCATGGCCTCGCCCCTCCCTATCTCTGTAACCTCCTCCAGTCCTAAAATCCTCCGAGATCTCTGCCCTCCTCCAATTCTGGCCTCTTGCGCATCCCCGATTTTCATTGCTCCGCAATTGGCGGCCGTGCCTTCAGCTGCCTAGGCCCTGATCTCTGGAATTCCCTCCCTAAACCTCTCCGCCTCTCTTTCCTCCTTTAAATCACTCCTTAAAATCTATCTCTTTGACCAACCTTTTGGTCCACTGTCTTAATATTTCTTCATGTGGCTCGGTGTCAAATTCTGTTTGCTAGCGCTCCTGTGAAGCACTGGGACGTTTTTACTATGTTAAAGGCACTGTATAAATGCACGTTGTGGTTGTTGTAAACCAGCGCCTGGTCTCAACTGTATAACGCATTGTTAATCTCAGATTAGCTAATACTAATACTAACAGATCACCGAAAAGCAGAAAAACATCGAATCATTTTTTCTCCTTTCCTCCTTTTTAATTTTCCCAAATTGTCCTTTCCCCTTTTCCTTTAGGTTGTCTCCTGCTGTCCATCACTTCTCTTGGAGAGGGAGGGTAGGTAATCTGCCCTTTGTCATTTCCCATCCCACTTTGTAACTTGAATTTGGATGAGGTTGTGCCAAGAGAGCCAAGCCCAGCTGGTCCCTCTCCTCTCCCAGTCTAGTCACTAAGATTTAAGTGTAATGATTACTGTATGAGATCTTCATGTTCACTTGAACTGAAAACATCCAGCAGTACGGCTATGGATTTTGCCCGCCCACACTTGGGTTGTGAGTATTTTGAACTGTGTAACACTAGGGCGCAGTGCTGGCCTTGCTGGGAGAGAATTGAAGTGCTGAATTAGCAGCACACAAAAAGCACTTTTGGCTCAAGAGCAATTTTTCTATGGGGGCAAATTTCCTCGGCACTGGTCCCACTCCATGCTGAGACTTTGGCGGAAACCCCACTTAAGCACGCGGAACGTGGTTTCTGCTGAAATTTTGGCGGCAGAGTGGGATAAGGGGGGGTGACATTCGACTTGGGCGGGGGCGTGAAATGGGCGGTATCACAGCTGCCCGCAGTTATACGCCCCGCCAGATATTCAGCTCCACTGAAGTTAACGGAACAGTATATCGGCGGCACGTATAACGGGCGGTCGATGCGATACCGTCCATTTCGCGTCCCCGCCAAGGCTAATTTCACCCCCACTGATTGAGCCCAGTCACGCTGATGTTTTCAGAGACCACCTGATGACCCAGCCCCAGATGAAGAAGCAAAGCACAGGCCCAATGTGGGAACGTAAGTCAGTGTGTTGCACAACTCAAAGTGCAGAGAAGCTTCGAGAGCTACTGTGTAAACCAGGAGCCCTGTTCCCTCGTTCATTGACAGCCTGGTGATTAGATTGACAGGAAATGAGCCACTGGAGATGTAGCACTTACTTGTGACCTGCTTAAGGCGAGAGGGTCCATTCCAAATGCCCTAAGAGCCCTGAACGCAGCTGCTGCATTTCCCAACCTTCCTGTAAGTCTTGCATTCCATCAGTTCACTTGTGTACCTCCTGTCCATCAGTTTCAAATCCACCTTCACAGGACTTTGCCTGTCTTATGAGCCGTGTTCTGTTACCAAACTAGGCTCGGTGACTCTGTGAGGCCCTATTGACGTCAAAGTGTGGTTTCTAACGTCAGAATCGATGCAGTCCAGACTCGAGCGCCGCATTAGCCGGATGGAATCAGGGGATCTGAATTTCTCACAGAAGCGAGGCAGACTGGAGGTCATCGTGTGGAATCCGATTGATACCTTAAGCACGTTGGAAACATTGCATTCTGCATTCCAAGCACTGCAAACATCTGGAACTGGGTAAATCAAATTGTAACATCTAAATTATTCTTATCCAATGGCTAAAAAAATTGTGCTGGGAGGAATATGTGTGTAAATGAGGTGCACTTGCACAGGTAATTTTTAAGTGAATTCTGTAATAAAAGAAAATATAATTTAAAGCGACACAAATTGGCAATAATTGTGTTTTACTGTATGCTATTTAGCAGTTATTAGAAGCACATTTTGAGTACTTACCTTCTGTGGGTCAGCAGGGTCCGAATCATTTCTCAAGTGGCCCTCACTTTGCCCAGTGACCCTGCGAAAATTTCTCACTTTATTTAGCTTTGTACGACTTTAGAAGTAGCCTTCACCAAATTAGCTTCACAGTGACCTTTGGAGTATATTTCATTGTCAGTTTCTCAATGCCTCTGTAAGGACCTCACACTGTATCAGTTTCTCAACGACCCAGTAAAAACTTCTATCAGCTTTTCTCAATGATCCTGTAAGGGCCTCTCACTGCCCGATTTCACCCTCCGTTGAAATCAATGGAGCGTAAAACCGTGCAGGGTGTGAAAAGAGTGTCTGACTCGAACCCACCCCATTGCCACCGGGCGGGTTAGGTTAAAATCAGGGCGACAATCTCCTATTGCCACGTGTGTTGGATAATCCATACAATTAATGGAAATCCCACCTATGCCAACAGTCAGCATTTCCCCAGCCCCCTGAGCCCACCCCCATTTCTCAATATGCCTTGAAATTTTCTTTTGTGTCCAGCAGAGTTTTGCTGGCTTTGATTGGCTGGCAGAGTGTTGAGGGATTTCAGGTTCTTCCTGTGGGTGACGTTCATGTCTTGCGTTGCCTACTGCACATCTTAAAGAGCCGTCGTGCCCCAAGTCAAGCACTTTAAAGGTTGCTGTTTTTTTGTATCTTCACACTCTTCCCTTGGAGAGCAGTGTGTGAAGTCGTAGAAGGATTCGCACTCTGACAGGCCACAACATGAACACTCCTTCCACGGCCGTAATCATCTTCATACCAGCCCTTAGGGTGGTTAGTCCCATATGGTGGGAGGGTTTTATGGGCTCCCACAACTCATACAATAAGCAGCGGCCCCCACACCCACCGGACACAAGTATCCCACTGGATGTCAACCCAGAATTCAGAGTCGGGACTGTATTGAGAGGGGCTTGGACCCTGCACCCTCTAACTCAGAGGCGGGAATGCTACCAATAAATCAACCCCAGTCCATCACCGGCATCTCCACATCATGACTACCATCGACACCACAAACTGCCGGCTCACAGTGGAAAGGATATCCAAGAAGATCGCGCATTTAGACACAGACATCAAGTTTTTACAGAGCTGCAAGAAAGCAGACAAGATCCCGAAAGGACTCCAGATCACGAACCCACTCAAGTCCACATACAACTCGGATTACGCTGAGAGACTCTGCCGCCGTACCTCTCGCACACTCCGCAACCATCTCATACACCAACTCTACAGCAGACGCCACAACCTCGAAACCAAGATAGAGTCCATACTCTCAACCTGTACTCAGGACACAGCAGACCAGCTACGTTATACCGCCAAACAGACGAGGCAACGGAACTACGCTGCCTACATGAAAACCAAGAGCAGGAAGCTTGAGAAACTCGGCATCACCACCAGCAACGACCAAGCTTCCCCTGGTACCACGGTTGCAACCACAGGGAAGTCTATTGTCAATTTATCCGACCACACCCTTCAACCAGACGAAATCGAAGTTCTCAGCCGAGGGCTCAATTTCTGCCCCACTACCAAAATGGACCCCACTAGTCTCGCGGCGGACACAGAGGAATTCATCAGGAGAATGAGGCTCCGGGAATTCTACCACAAACCCCAAGATTTCAGCAGCGAACCCAATGAGACAATCGACGATCCGGAACAGCAGACAGAGGGATCCACGGTACAGCAACCGAAGAGGAAAGAGTCAAACTGGACTCCTCCGGAGGGTCGCTGCCCTCAGCTGGACATGTATGCTCAAGCTGTCAGGAAATGCGTCAATGCCAGATTCATCAGCCGCACTCAGAAGACAGTCCAGAATGTCACCCGAGCACAACGCAACGCCATCAACGCTCTCAAGACCAACCGCAACATCGTCATCAAACCAGCGGACAAAGGAGGAGCCATAGTCATACAGAACAGAACAGACTATTGCAAAGAAGCATACCGACAACTGGACAACCAGGAACACTACAGACGGTTACCCGCAGATCCGACCAAAGAACACACCCACCAGCTCAACAAACTGATCAAGACCTTCGATCCAGACCTTCAAAGCATCCTACGCACTCTCATCCCACGTAATCCCCGCGTGGGAGACTTCTACTGCCTCCCAAAGATACACAAAGCCAACACACCCGGACGTCCCATCGTATCAGGCAACGGAACCCTGTGTGAGAACCTCTCTGGATACATCGAGGGCATCCTGAAACCCATCGTACAGGGAACCCCCAGCTTCTGTCGCGACACTACAGACTTCCTACAAAAACTCAGTACCCACGGACCAGTTGAACCAGGAACACTTCTCACCACGATGGACGTCTCGGCACTATACACCAGTATCCCCCACGATGACGGCATCGCTGCGACAGCATCAATACTCAACACCAACAACAGCCAATCTCCGGAAGCCATCCTACAACTCATCCGCTTCATCCTGGATCACAATGTCTTCACCTTCGATAACCAGTTCTTTACCCAAACACACGGAACAGCCATGGGGACCAAATTCGCACCCCAATACGCCAACATTTTCATGCACAAGTTCGAGCAGGACTTCTTCACTGCACAAGACCTCCAACCAACACTATACACCAGATACATCGACGACATTTTCTTTCTATGGACCCACGGCAAGGAATCACTAAAGAGACTACACGATAACATCAACAAGTTCCATCCCACCATCAAGCTCACCATGGACTACTCCTCAGAATCAGTTTCTTTCTTGGACACACGAATCTCCATCAAAAACGGGCACCTCAGCACCTCACTCTACCGTAAGCCCACGGACAACCTCACGATGCTCCACTTTTCCAGCTTCCACCCTAACCACGTCAAAGAGGCCATCCCCTATGGACAGGCCCTGCGAATACACAGGGTCTGCTCAGACGAGGAGGAACGCGATGGACACCTACAGACGCTGAAAGACGCCCTAGTAAGAACGGGATATGACGCTCGACTCATCGATCGACAGTTCCGACGGGCCACAGCAAAAAATCGCATAGACCTCCTCAGGAGACTAACACGGGACGCAACCAACAGAGTACCCTTTGTCGTCCAGTACTTCCCCGGAGCGGAGAAACTACGCCATGTTCTCCGCAGCCTTCAACATGTCATCAATGAGGACAAACACCTCGCTATGGCCATCCCCACACCTCCACTACTCGCCTTTAAACAGCCACCCAACCTCAAACAGACCATCGTTCGCAGCAAATTACCCAGCTTTCAAGAGAACAGCGTCCACGACGCCACACAACCCTGCCACGGTAACCTCTGCAAGACATGCCAGATCATCGACACAGATACCACCATCACACGAGAGGACACCACCCACCAGGTGCATGGTTCATACTCCTGTGACTCGGCCAACGTTGTCTACCTCATACGTTGCAGGAAAGGATGCCCCAGAGCATGGTACATTGGCGAGACCATGCAGACGCTGCGACAACGGATGAACGGACACCGCGCAACAATCGCCAAACAGGAGGGTTCCCTCCCAGTCGGGGAACACTTCAGCAGTCATGGACATTCATCCACCGACCTTCGGGTAAGCGTACTCCAAGGCGGCCTTCGAGACACACGACAACGCAAAATCGTCGAGCAGAAATTGATAGCCAAGTTCCGCACCCATGAGGACGGCCTCAACCGGGATCTTGGGTTCATGTCACGCTACACGTTACCCCACCAGCGAACAAATGTTATCTGTTTTTAATATAATGGGTCATTTGCTGGCTCTCTCTGCCTTCCGGATGTTTCTGCCTCTCTCGGTTTTTTTTTCTCTGTTTTTTTTCCCTGTTTGTTTTTTTGTTGAATGTGTATTCGGGGGTTCTGCAGGTGACACCTCTCTGTCTGAACACGGTGATTGCCTTGGCAACGGGCAGTTGCAGGGGCAGTCTGTAAACACCATGTATTGTTCTATATGTATAAATGCGTAGGCTTCAAGGAGCTCCTGAAACATTTACCTGAGGAAGGAGGAAGTCTCCGAAAGCTTGTGAATTTAAAATAAAATTGCTGGACTATAACTTGGTGTTGTAAAATTGTTTACAATTGTCAACCCCAGTCCATCACCGGCATCTCCACATCACCACTAAATGAAGGTGAACTGGACTCTATTTGATAAAGGACACTTGTCAATAGGGATAACATAATAAGACTTAAAATAATGATTGAGAAGGTCATAAGTAAGACAAAGACCAAAGTAATAGATTGGAAATAAGCTCATTTTGAGGGGATGAGAGTGGAACTACAGGTAAACTGGAAAAAAAGTTTTAACAAAGAGAGAGAACAGCAGCGGGAAATATTTAAAATGGTGATCAATAGAGTTCAGGAGAAATATATTCCTCTAAAAAATGAGGACAAACTAGGCAATAATGAAATACCATGAATGAATAAAGATTTTAAGGGTAAAATTGAAACTAAAGGAAAAGGCAGACTCTAAATACATAGACAATAAAGGAAAGGATGACAGAAGGGAATACAAAGAGGTTAGGAAAGAAGTCAAAAAAACAATTAGGAAATCAAAGAGGAACTATGAAATTAAATTGTCGAGGAATATAAAAAGAAATAGTAAAGTATTCTACAGACACATAAATAACAAAAGAAAAATCAGGATAGGGATAGGGCCACTGAGGGATGCACCTGATAAACTCACAGGTAATGCCAGAAATATCGAATAGTTACTTTGCCTCAGTATTTACCAGGGAGACTAATAAGATGGGCATGACATTAAAAGAAGATCAAAAAAGATATAAAGACATTTGAGATAGAAAGGGGGGTGATAATTGATAAACTAATCAGACTTAGAGAGGATAAAACTCCTGGTCTGGATGGATTGCATCCCAGCATATTAAAAGAAGTTAGGGAAGAGATAGCAGAGGCACTATTACATATATATAAAAATTCATTAGAAAAGGGAATGGTGCCAGAGGACTGGTGGACTGGTGATTTTTATATTTCAAAAGGAGATAGAACCAGTCCAGGGAACTCAGGTCCAATCAGCTTAACATCAGTGGTAGGAAAGATAATGGAATCCTTACTCAAAGATGTAATAGAAAAACATTAGAAACTGAAATATAATAAAGAATAGTCAGCACAGATTTCAGAAGGGAAAGTCATACTTGACGAACATTATTGAATTCTTTGAAGAAGTAACAGAAAGAGTAGACTAGGGTAATGCAACAGATGTAACCTATTTGGATTTTCAAAAGGCCTTCGATAAGGTACCAGGTTGTAGGCTCATGATTAATGTCGGAGCATGTGGAGTCAGGGGACAGGTAGCAGAATGGATAGCAAGCTGGCTACAAAACAGAAAACAGAGATTAGGTGTTAAGGGTCGCTTACTCAGGCTGGCAAAAGGTGGGAAGTGGTGTTCCACAGGGATCGATGCTGGGACCACTGTTGTTCACAATTTACATTAATGATTTGGACTCGAGAATCGGAAGTACAATTTCAAAATTTGTAGGTGACACCAAAATGGGGGGTGTAGTTAATACAAAGGAAGAATGCATCAAATTGCAAGAAGACATTAATAAACTTGGAGAATGCGCGTGTAATTGGCAAATGAATTTCAATATAGTAATGTGTGAGGTGGTGCATTCTGGTAGGAAGAATAAGGAGGCCACATACTGCTTGGATAATAAGAGTCTAAATGGGATAGAGAAGCAAAAGGGATCTAGGGCTACAGATACATAAATCGCGACCAGGTTAATAAAGCCATAAAAAATGCAAACCATGCACTGGGGTTCATTTTTAGAGGGATAAAATTGAAAAGCAGAGAAGTTATGTTAAAATGAATAGAACCTTAGTTAGATCACACTTGGAGTATTGTGCACAGTTCTGATTTCCATATTATATAAAGGATATAGAGGCAGTGGAGAAGGTGCAGAAAACATTCACAAGGTTGATACCAGAACCGAGAGGATATACTTATCAGGAAAGGCTGAACAAGCTGGGCTCTTTTCTTTAGGAAAGAGAAAGCTGAGCGGGTGACCTGATAGAGGTCTTTAAGATAATGAAAAGGTTTGATAGGGTAGACGTAGAGAAAATGTTTCCACTTATGGGGGAGTCCAAAACTAGAGGTCATCAATATAAGATAGTCACCAATAAATCCAAAAGGGAATTCAGGAGCAACTTCTTCATCCAGAGAGTGGTAAGAATGTGGAACGCACTACCACAGGAGCAGTTGAGGTGAATAGCATAGATGCATTTAAGGGGACGCTAGATAAACATATGAAGGAGAAAGGAATGGAAGGATATGCTGATAGGGTTAGATAAAGTAGGAAGGGAGGAGGTTCGTATGGAGCATAAACGCCGGCATAGACAGTTGGGCTGAATGGCCTGTTTCTGAGCTGTAGACTCGATGTAACTTGATGATGTAACTAATAACATCTTCTAGCAAGTGTTGTGAACCATAAGCTTCTGTGTGATGGATAGGGTTGCCAACTCTGGTTGGATGTATTTCTGGAGGTTTCATCACATGATGTCCTGCCTCCCACCGCCCTGTCCCCACGTTCCCACCATTGGTCTACCCAACACGTCCACCCTCATGGCATACCATCTTCCCACACCAATTGGTAAGTGAACAGACTCTTCGTGACTCAATTTTGTAACTAATCAACAAAAGTGTTCAAAGAAAATGAAATAAAAACACACAAGTGTTCAAAGAAAATGAAATAAAAACACACAATGTTTTTAACACTCCTATGACTTTTCTCCAGGATTGCTTGCAGCAGCAATCTTCAATTAATCTTCAATTCCTGGAGACTCCAGGTCAATCCTGGAGGGTTGGCAACCCTGGTGATGGAGAGCTCAAGCTTGTGATGTGAGAGGAAGCATATGTTTTAGCATTGACCTTCTACCCTGGGACTCAGACTGGCATCCAGCCCAGACACATAGAGTTAGATTTTCCTACTGTCACGTGTTGGAGAAATGTTTTAGTGAAATTTTTGCTATTACAGTAAAGTACTGGCATTCACTTTAGGCCTTGTGGTCAGTTTAAGTGTCCAATTGCATACAATTTGAAATCAAGCTGCTTAATGAGCTTAACGACTAGGCTATAAGATTCCTTGACCCTTTTAGAAATGCGTCATTCCTAATAACATGCGGCAGGAGAAAGTGGCCAGGATTGAACTTACTCTTGCTTCCAGCTGCTTCAGTGAATGGGGTTTACTTAAAGGACACCTAGTTCAAAGTGTGCACCACGCCCCGCACTATTATGGTATCATTTTAACCGAACTCACCGGGCGGGAGACCCACGGGATTGGGTGCAATGCCGGTTTCACACCCCGCCCAGTATTACCGTTGACTTCAATGGAGAGTAAAATCAAGTGGGGTGGTAAAACCAACATTGCACCCGATCCTGTCACTTTCCCGATGGGTGGGTTAGGTTAGAATCGCCCCACTCCGAGGCTAAAGCTACATCGATGCTGATTAACTTCAGTGGTGGATTGACGCAGTAGTGGCAGCATAGATTGGGAGTCCGATACCTGAGTGCAGCAAAGCTGAGTGGTGTGAGATCCCTGCCACAGAGCTGCCTCACGCCAATTTGGGTCCTTCCGCGACCGGTGGGCACCGCAGGGGCTGGAGCGTGTAGTGGAGGTCCAGAATAACATTGTCATTTTGTTTGATAAGTTTCCTTTTGCTCTGTATTAGTTAGTGCCCCTTTATAAGGTTATGCCGCCTTGTTCTGGACTCTCCCACCAGAGGAAATAGTTTCTCTCTATCCACCCTATTAAATCCTTTAATCATTTTAAACACCCCAATTAGATCACCCCTTAATCTTCTATACTCAACGGAATACAACCTGGCCTCATAATTTAACCCTTTTAGTCCCGGTATCATTCTGGTCAAATTGGTTGCAATCTGAAGATAATGGCCAGGATTTCCTTGGGGCTTCTGCCAGACTTCCGTCAAAGTTACAACGGTGCAGCGGGAGGAGCCAAAGAAAACTCCCAGCTAACAGCGACAACATCAATATTTAAAATACCCGTCACCCTCCCAGAATAAATTATTTTTGGCTTCAAAGGCTGAATCACAGGATGTTCCGTAATTCTAGAAAATGCAACAAAAAGAAAGGGGTCAACAATTTAAATTGTCTTGGCGGAGGGGTGGTGGGAGGGGCGTGATGAATGCCATCAAACCCCCACCCCCTCCCACCCCCTCCACACACATTGCAAAAAAAATCTAGTATTTTTCCCTTCCGTATAAGTGATGGATGTATTGGTGCAGAAATTGCATAGAATGTACAGCACAAAAAACAGGCCATTCGGCCCAACTGGTCTATGCTGGTGTTTATGCTCCACACGAGCCTCCTCCCACCCCTCTTCCGCAGGGTTCTCCTCATCTCTCACCGTAACTTTGGTGGGAGATTGGCCTAAAACTCCAGAGAATTGGCTGTTTTTAGCCGTTCACACCATTGCTCCAGGGGGTTTCGCTGGTCTGCTGCCAGAGAACCTTGACCCCCACCCACAGAGTGTCCTGGAGATTGAATGTACCTGCAGCTTCAATTACAATAAGCTCATGTCCCACTGCGCTCTCACTATATCTACTTGTTTTCATGTCATAGACAAGGCCTTCAAGCTTTGGTTTTCACAGAATGGAGAAATGTGATCCCTAAATCCTGCTGAAAATCCGGGAATCCTATGTAATAGAACAAAATTTACCCCGTTCAACTCATCGTAAAGCAATGACCCTGGTCTGAGGCCTATATCATGTAATCATACAGCACAGGCCCTTTTCCTCCATTCACGGCATTTGGGGTCGTGAGCCCCTGCTACCCAGTACCTACTGCCACCACTCGCCAGGCGGTCCTGGGGAGCAGTCTTGAGGGGGGGGGGAGGGAAACGGGCTGGACTTGTGGCAGCCATCGGTTGTCCTAGCTGGCATCGGGGGAGAGGGAGGGAGATTGAAATCAGGATGAGGAAGTGGCACTTGGCCTCGCCATGTGATTGTCCCCACTATTTACACCTCTGTGTCGCCCAATTTGGGATGGGACAGCGGAGGAAAATCCAGGCAGAAGCCTGTTGCTGCCTGGAACCAATGCAGAGCTCAACGTGAATGAAGCTGCACAGCACAAAATGAACTAACTCGCCTCGTTGTTGGGTTTTTGCTGCATTCATGGCCTTGCTGCTCCCTACCCAAGTGATCTTCTCCAGCCAGGTGTCATTGCCCACTTCCTCTGCTCCTCTGACTCTGGATTACTGCTTCTTCCCTGCTCCTCCTGTCCAACTCTCGGAGGCCAATCATTCAATCCCTGTGCCTCTGCCCTCTGAAGGCATTTTTGGGGCCGACCTGGAGCAGGGTAGGACTTTCACCCACTGCACGGACACGTCCCTCATCCCATTTCAAATCCCAGGGCTAGGGGCATGATCCATGTATTGGCAGGAGCCTGCACCAGTTACGATGTAACCTGGGTGCCCATCTCAGGGAGCACTCTCTGAGGCATCTTGCCACACCACAAGAGTATTGGCCCAAAAGGCTATTGGCTGCAAAAGGGAAAAGCAGGCCTTTTAAACTTTAAATGTTTTCAACATCCAACAGCAATGCTGGACTCCAGACATGGATAGGCGCCCTGCACTGGTAAGGGTGGGAATTGTTGACAGGGTCAGTTACCAGCTGATGACACCCAGCTCTGCTATTCCATAATTTCGCTTGACCCTACAACCATCTCTGCCCTGCCGATATAGTGGGGCTAAGTCAAAATTTCCTCCAACTGAACATCAGAAGGACTGAAGCCATTCTTTTCAGTCCCTGTTATAAACTCCACTCCCTGGCCACTGACTCCATCCCTGGCCACATGCTCTGCGTGAAGCAGGCTGTGTGAAACCTCAGCAGCCTATTTGACCCAAGCTCAGCTTCAAACCCCAAGACTGCTTACCTCCACCCTGGCCACCATTGCCTGCCTCTGCCCCACTTCCCCCACCACCTCTGAAACATCTCTTATCCATGCTTTGGTCACCTTTGGACTCAATTACTCCAGTCCTACACCCTCCATAAACTCTTGTCCCCATATCTTGTCTCACTCGCCCATCACCCCCATCCTTGCTGATCTACACTACCTCTCTGTCCTCCAACACGTTAAATTTAAAACACTTGTTGTCACCTTCAAATCCTTCCATGGTCTCGTCCCACCCAACCTCTGCACCCTCATCTTGCCTTGAATCCCACCCTTCCCCCATTCCATCTCTGGTCTTTGATGCATCCCCTCTTCCCTTTTCCGCACCATTCACGGTAAAGCCACCTCACCCCTATTTTCAGATACTCTCTCCACCTCTGTCGCCACCTTTAAAAACCTTTTCAAAGCTCATCTTTTCAACCAAGCTTTCAATCCTCTCTCCTAACTCCCACTTTGACTCATTGTCCGTTCCTTTATCCCTTTCCTCTATTTCTTTGCTCTACTTCTCTGTTAAGAGCTCTGCGATGTTTTCCATGTTTAAGGCGAGTGGTTTGTATCCTTGTTGTATGTGCTGTTGCCTTCATCCCTTCTCCAATTGAGGCCTAACATCTATCAGGGGCCTGGGACTCAGGTTTGCCTCCGTGGTCATGCTCTCTGCTTCTGATGTGGATGTTTGCTGGCTCCTGAGTAAAACCAGAGGACGCTTGCAATTTTTTTTAACGAAACGCTGTCCGAGTCTGTCCTGACCTGAGCTGGCTGGCCCACCCTGAATTGCCCCAATATGTTCCCAGCTCACCTTGACCCCCAGTCTGTCACGCCCGCACCAGAAATTCAGTCCTACCCCAAACTAGTCCCAGGACAGTCGCTGGCTCAGTTTTCCCATGCCAGTTTTCCATTCCGTGTGCGCGTTATACTGTAAATAGTGAGGAATAGAAATGAAAAGCAGAGACCGTTATGTTAAACTTGTATGGAATCTTGGTTAGACCACACTTAGAATACTATGCACAGTTCTGGTTTCCATATTACAAAAAGGATATAGAGTCACTGGGGAAGGTGCAAAAATGATTTACAAGATCGATACCAGAACTGAGAGGTTATAACTGTCAGGAAAGACTGAACAGGCTGGGGCTCTTTTTTCTAGAAAAGAGAAGACTGAGGGGTGATCTAATAGAGGTCTTTAAAATTATGAAAGGGTTTGATAGGGTAGATGTAGAGAAGATGTTTCCACTTGTGGGGGAGTCCAAAACTAGGAGTCATAAATACAAGTCACTAATAAATCCAATAAGGAATTCAGGAGAAACTTCTTTACGCAGAGAGTGGTTAAAATAAGGAACTCGCTACCACAAGAAATAGTTGAGGCAAATGGCATAGATGCATTTAAGGGAGAGCTAGATAAACACATGAGGGAGAAAGGAATCGAAGGATATGCTGATAGGGTTAGATGAAGTAGGGTGGGAGCATAAACACTGGCATAGACCAGTTAGACCGAATGGCCTGTTCCTGTGCTGTAAATTGTATGTAATTCTATGTATTTTCCAACTTAAAATTTTCATCCTTGTTTTCAAATCCCTCCATGGCCTCGCCCCTCCCTATCACTGTAACCTCTACAGCCTTACAGCCCGCTGAGATCTCTGCGCTCCTTCAGTTCTTGCCTCTTGTGAAGCCCCGATTTTAATCACCCCACCATTGGCGGCCGTGCCTTCAGCTGCCTGGGCCCTAAGCTCTGGAATTCCCTCCCTAAACCTCTCCGCCTCTCTGTCCTCATTTAAGACGCTCCTCAAAGCCTATCTCTTTGACCAAGCTTTTGGTCACCTGTCCTAATATCTCCTATGTGACTTACTGTCAAATTTTGTTTGATAACTCTCCTGTGAAGCACTTTGGGATGTTTTACTACGTTAGAGGTACTATATAAATGTGAGTTGTTGTTGTTGTTGTTGTTGTTGTAGTAGTAGTAGTAGTAGTAGTAGTAGTAGTAGTAGTAGTAGTAGTTGAGATTGCAGTCACGAAATAGACTATAAAGCACGTATTGTGCAGTAAACTGGCCTCTTGCTGGGAGCACAACAAATGGTTCAGAGCCGGAATTACAGGCCAGGTGTGGGTCTGGCCAGTGATTCACGGCCTGCTTCTACCCAGTGTTGTGAGATCTCAGGATCACCCCCAATGCTGCAAAATGGGGTACTGGTAGTGCAGTGGTTATGTTCCTGGACTAGTAATCCAGTAGGCCTAGCCTAATAATCTAGTATTGAATGTGAGTTCAAATCCCACCAGGGAGTAGCTTTCTGCCATTATGGATGACAGATCCTGTGGGGCCCAGTGATTCTGGCAACCAAATCCTGATGAGCGCTTTTAACTGGCAATAACTCGACACTGGGGACGCACGTTCACACACCTACTCTAATTATACTAAACAGTCACTGGCAGGGAGTTGTGACCTGAACTCCTGCAGACCTGAGGTCAGCTAGTGCAGCACAGCAGTGCCTGGGAATCGTACCTTCCTGATCTGTATGACTCGATGCAACCATCTCCAGAGATACAACTGAGGGGCTTGTTAATCCCCTTCAGAGGGCAGTTTGAGACTGAGAGTTCAGTTTTGTAAAAAAAATCCGGAAATAAAAGGCTGGTCTCAGCGGTCGGATTGTTGTAAAAACCCAACTGGTTCACTGATGTCCATCAGAGAAGGGAACCTGCCGTCCTTACCCGGTCTGGCCTATTTGTGATTCCAGTCCCACAACAATGTGGTTGACTCTTAACAGCCCTCTGAAGGGGATTAACAAGCCCCTCAGTTGTATCTCTGGAGATGGGCAATAAATGCTGGCCTTGCCAGTTACGCCCACATCCCAAGAATGAATTTAAAATAAAACTTTCGGCCCAGTCCCAATGCTACAAGACTGCCTCCCGTGCTACCAGACCATGGGAGGCCCCAGGCAAGCCCTAGGTACCTCCAACCTACATGGCACATGGTGTTTACCTTGCGATTAAAAAAACATAGGTGATAAAAGTTGATCTGATAGGTAATGTAACATATAATTATAGTGAACAGATAATAGAAACTTACAGAAATATGGATAGAATCAGAGAATTTGATCTCCAAAACACTGGTAAACGCCACAATACCACGTAATAAAAATGGAACTTGACTTATTTAATCACTGGCCCTGATTTCACTGTGCATTACATTCACTAAGACATCTGTCTCACTAGCAGCAATCCTAAAGGTCATCCATATATATTGATGTATATAGTGAAAAATTGTTTCTAACATGTGTCTGTCATGCACCATACAACACACTTTGTAACAGATGCTAAACGAAAGTCAGTCATTGACCTGAAGCCTGAAATTTACAAGCACCTTCCAATCTGCAAAGTTCCATGACCAGACAACAATTAAACTCTGGATGACCCATGCCTTTGTTTCCTTAACAACAATCAGATTTTGTGGCCTTGAAGTGACACAGATCCACCTTAGTGGTACAATTATATGTTGTGCATTACCTGATATAACATGCCTGTCTTTAGTTTTGAAAAGTATTATAGCCTCTAATGCTAAATTACAGACACTATGGGGTAAATTTTAACCCTCAAGAATGGGTGGGTTAAGGGCGCTGGGTGGTTAAAATAACAGGTTTATGGAGTGGGACCGCATCCCGGCTCCAACTTGCCCACTTGTGGGTTTAACCCAGGCAGGTTTGTCTGCATGTGGACAGCAGACACCAGGAATCCCGCCCCACTTAAAGCCGATGGGCCGATACTTAAAGGGGCAATGTACCTCATTGAGATACTTGAGGTACTTAATGTTTTGAGTATTGGACAGTTAAAATGAATTTAACCTTACCTGTTCGGGTTTCCCATCGCTTCAGAATCCCGTCAGGTAAAAGCAGGCAGGAAGGGCCGGATCCTTGAAGGGAGTGCCTTTATTGCTCTGCTTGTGGGTCCAAAGGAGCAGGAGTGCTTCATCCAAGCCCAACATACTCACCTGGCCGACAGGAACCCCCCCAATCAGCCGCCCCCTCCCCCCCCCCCCCCCACCATGGTGGACCCCCATCCACCTCCGACTCTTCACCCGGCCCCCAGCGACCTCCGATTTTCTTCCCGGCCCTCCAAACTCCTCCCCGGCCCCCCAATCTGCTTCCCGGCACCCCTAACTCCTCCCCAGCCTCCCCCCCAACCCCCACACTTTCTTCTTCCCGGCCCATGATCCCTCCCTCCCTCTCTCCGATCCCCGGCTGCGGCCTGCTGCAGCAAGCCTTCCTGCCCAACAGCCAGCCAGTCTGTCGATCAGGCAGAACCCGGAAGTGAAATTGATTGGCCCACTTACCTTCTGGGTTTCGCACCCAAACATCTTCCCCGCCCCCCTCCTCGCTCCCTTCCCGGCTTAAAGTTAAAATTTACCCCTCTGAAATTAAAATAGTGCAACATCGAATTTCCAAAATAATACAACCTTCAGTATCTTTACTGGAAAAATCAAAGAGTCTGGAACAAAACTATTGAGAACATGAACTCCGGTCAAGGATCTTTGAAGCTGGATTGAGTCCATTTAAGTTTGACCTGTCAGCCAGTGATGTCAGTATGCCCCCGGCCTGAAAATAAAGACCTTCTCGCTCTTTCAGTTTGACACATCAGACAATCCAGAAATCCTTTCATTGAGTGCACACTGACGCAGAGGAAATGATTCTCATCGCTCAGTCACTAAGCCGATATAAGCTCAGCTGGGGAAGATTATATTAATGCTGCTGAGATTTATTTACCGATTCCGACAGTGTGAACTGTAACAGAGTGGATCTCCTTATGAGAGGCTAATACCCACAGTACAGGTTACGATAAGAGACGTAATCAAACGACAGTGATTCCCGGGAGCAAGCCACGGGCTGGATTCTAATCGATGGGCTCAGGTAGTTTATATACAGAATAATAGATACCCGGGACTGGGCTCTAGTTGACGGGTTCAGGTGGTTTATGTATAGTATAACGGATACCCGGGAGTAGCTTTCTGCCATTATGGATGACAGATCCTGTGGGGCCCAGTGATTCTGGCAACCAAATCCTGATGAGCGCTTTTAACTGGCAAAAACTCAACACAGGGGACGCACGTTAACACACCTACTGTAATTATACTAAACAGTCACTGGCAGGGAGTTGTGACCTGAACTCCTGCAGACCTGAGGTCAGCTAGTGCAGCACAGGCAGTGCCTGGGAATCGTGCCTTCCTGATCTGTATGACTCGATGCAACCGTGCCCAGTGGAGTTTTTTCATATATTTGTTTTGGGACGTGGCCTATGTTGGCAAGACCGGCATTTATTGCCCACCCCCGGGTGCCCTGGGGTGGAGGGCCTTCTACTTGAAACGCTGCAGTCCGTTTGGTGATGGTGCTTCCATGATGGTGTTAGGTAGGAAATTCCAGGATATTGGCCCAGCTACAATGAAGGATCGGAGATATATGTCCAAGCAAGGATGGTGTGTGCTTCTGAGGCTAGGAAGGAAAAAAGCCCGGGTTCCCACTCCTGATCCCTGCTCTGTGACTCCTGGGTACAGAGGGGAAACCTGCCCGGGTTCCTGCTCCTGATCCCTATCGAGTGACTCCTGGATTAGAGAGTGGAAACCAGCCCGGGTTCCTGCTCCTGATCCCTATCCAGTGACTCCTGGATTAGAGAGTGGAAACCTGCCCGGGTTCCTGCTCCTGATCCCTATCCAGTGACTCCTGGATTAGAGAGTGGAAACCAGCCCGGATTCCTGCTCCTGATCCCTATCCAGTGACTCCTGGATTAGAGAGTGTAAACCAGCCCGGATTCCTGCTCCTGATCCCTATCCAGTGACTCCTGGATTAGAGAGTGTAAACCAGCCCTGGTTGCTGCTCCTGATCCCTATCGAGTGACTCCTGTTGAAAATGCACCCACGTGGATGTTGGGCAAGGAAACGATTGGCTGTGAAGAAGAGTAGACTGACCTATAAACCCAAAAAACTAATTACACTTTTTACTGAAATGGAATTGCTCCTGCAACAAATCACAGGTCAAAATGGTTTATTTCCATAGGATCCCAATGAGTGGTTCGAGGCGTCTCGAAGCCTAGATCACATCCCAGTTCTCACTTCCCTCCGAAGGGCACCTTTCTCACTCTCTAAGACAAGACACAAGGACACATTGATCATCTGATAGGCCATTCTTGTCTCACTCTGTCCTCCACCCTCTCTCTCTCTCTTACAGCCTGCCTTGTCTTTCTCGATGCTCAGTTCACCTCTGAACTGTCACCCCGTTATTCCTCCTTAGCTGGAAAAATCGACCCTACAGGCTGTCCCCCTCTCTGCATCCTTACTATGTGGAAATCATGAATCATCGCACTGTCCCCAGTCTAACTCCCCGTACCCACAGTACTCCTCCCCTCCCCCTGGCCTCCCTTTCCTCCTGTGATCCACTGGACTTTTAAAATCCAAGCTTGGTGTCACCTAATTACTACTCCTTGATTTGACTCCTCTTTTCTCCAGTTCCTTTCAACCTTGACGTTATGGGCTTTAGACGTACATATTGGTTCCCGAATAAAAGGAAGTATAAAGTATAATTCTGACTGTTTCTTTTCCTGTTTGTCAGTAACCTATGTGGGAGAAGGACTTGCATTTATATAGTGCCTTTCACAACCTCCGTACATCCCAAAACGCTTTACAGCCAATGAATTATTTTTGAAGTGTCGTCACTGTTGTGATGTAGGAAACGCGGCAGCCAATTTTTGCACAGCAAGATCCCACAAAACAGCAATGAGATAAATGATCGGATAATCTGTTTTAGTGATGTTGATTGAGGGATAAATACCGCCCAGGATACTGGGGAGACCTCCCCTGCTCTTCTTCGAAATAGTGTCATGGGATCTTTTACGTCCACCTGAGAGGGCAGATGGGGCCTCGGTTTGATGTCTCATCCCAAAAGACGGCACCTCCGACAGTGCAGCATTCCCTCATAACTGCACTGGGAGTGTCAGCCGAGATTATGTGCTGAAGTCTCTGGAGCAGGACTGGAGCCCACAACCTTCTGACTCAGATAACATGCACTATTCCAGTTAAAAAATAAATGCACAATGTGCACTGGTGACGGTCGGGTGCCTGCTCCTGATCCCTGTGCTGCTGAATGGCCAACTGTTTTGTAAAAATGTAATCTTTCGGGAAAAAAAAAACATTCATGAAAGAATGCAGCGTACTTCCTGGGGAAGTGTTTACAAGGCCCCTTTGTACAAGCAGTGATATTGTGCTGACACCATTCATCGTGCTCCATGTTCAGCCTCCTGTTGTCTTCCTGTTGACAGGCCAGTTATAAAGGGGTTTGTTCACCTCGTTATCTTTTCCCGTTGCTTGCCAGCGGCCGGTGACAACTCCGCACGAGTCGGAGTCCATGGAAACCATCGGTCTCCGTCATTCTGTGTGCGTCGGCAGGTGATATTATTCGTCTGTTGAAAGCACCATTCGCAGGCTCTACGACTGATTTGGTCCTTCCCACTGCCGCTTTCAGAGGTACATGGGCCCCGAGCAAGAGCGATTGTGATCACACTCTCAGTCACACTCATCCACACACACCCTCAGTCACACTCATCCACACACACTCTCAGTCACACTCATCCACACACACCCTCAGTCACACTCATCCACACACACCCTCAGTCACACTCATCCACACACACCCTCAGTCACACTCATCCACACACACCCTCAGTCACACTCACCCGCACACACTCTCAGTCACACTCATCCACACACACCCTCAGTCACACTCACCCTCACACACCCTCAGTCACACTCACCCACACACACCCTCAGTCACACTCACCCGCACACACTCTCAGTCACACTCATCCACACACACCCTCAGTCACACTCACCCTCACACACCCTCAGTCACACTCATCCACACACACCCTCAGTCACACTCACCCACACACACCCTCAGTCACACTCACCCTCACACACCCTCAGTCACACTCATCCACACACACCCTCAGTCACACTCACCCACACACACCCTCAGTCACACTCACCCACACACACCCTCAGTCACACTCACCCACACACACTCTCAGTCACACTCACCCACACACACCCTCAGTCACACTCACCCACACACACCCTCAGTCACACTCACTCACACACACCCTCAGTCACACTCACGCACACACACCCTCAGTCACACTCACCCACACACACCCTCAGTCACACTCACCCACACACACTCTCAGTCACACTCACTCACACACACCCTCAGTCACACTCACGCACACACACCCTCAGTCACACTCACCCACACACACTCTCAGTCACACTCACTCACACACACCCTCAGTCACACTCACGCACACACACCCTCAGTCACACTCATCCACACACACCCTCAGTCACACTCATCCACACACACCCTCAGTCACACTCATCCACACACACCCTCAGTCACACTCATCCACACACACCCTCAGTCACACTCACCCTCACACTCCCTCAGTCACACTCATCCACACACACCCTCAGTCACACTCACCCACACACACCCTCAGTCACACTCACCCACACACACCCTCAGTCACACTCACCCTCACACACCCTCAGTCACACTCATCCACACACACCCTCAGTCACACTCATCCACACACACCCTCAGTCACACTCACCCTCACACACCCTCAGTCACACTTACCCACACACACCCTCAGTCACACTCATCCACACACACCCTCAGTCACACTCACCCTCACACACCCTCAGTCACACTTACCCACACACACCCTCAGTCACACTCATCCACACACACCCTCAGTCACACTCACCCTCACACACCCTCAGTCACACTCACCCACACACACCCTCAGTCACACTCACCCGCACACACCCTCAGTCACACTCATCCACACACACCCTCAGTCACACTCACCCACACACACCCTCAGTCACACTCATCCACACACACCCTCAGTCACACTCATCCACACACACCCTCAGTCACACTCACCCACACACACCCTCAGTCACACTCACCCACACACACTCTCAGTCACACTCACCCACACACACCCTCAGTCACACTCACCCACACACACCCTCAGTCACACTCACCCACACACACTCTCAGTCACACTCACCCACACACACCCTCAGTCACACTCACCCACACACACCCTCAGTCACACTCACCAACACACACCCTCAGTCACACTCACCCACACACACCCTCAGTCACACTCACCCACACACACCCTCAGTCACACTCACCCACACACACCCTCAGTCACACTCACCCATACACTCATAGGAACATAGGAAGATAGGAACAGGAGGAGGCCATTTAGCTCCTTGAGCCTGTTCTGCCATTTAATGAGATCATGGCTGATCTGTGACCTAACTCCATATACACACCTTAGCCCCATGACCCTCAATACCTTTGGTTAACAAAAATCTATCAATCTCAGATTTAAAATTAACAATTGAGCTAGCATCGACTGCCGTTTGCAGAAGAGAGTTCCAAACTTCTCCCACCCTTTGCGTGTAGAAGTGTTTCCTAACTTCACTCCTGAAAGACCTGGCTGTAATTATTAGGCTCTGTCCCCTAGTCCTAGACTCCCCAACCAGAGAAAATAGTTTCTCTCCATCTACCTTATCAGTTCCCCTTAATATCTCGAAAACTTCAATCAAATCACCCCCTAATCTTCTAAATTCCAGTGAATACTACCCTAGTTTGTGTAATCTCTCCTCGTAATTTAACCCTTGGAGTCCAGGTATCATTCTAGTAAATCTACACTGCACTCTCTCCAATGGCCAATATATCCTTCCTAAGATTCGGTACCCAGAACTGAACACAGTACTCCAGGTGTGGTCTAACCAGGGTTTTGTACAGCTGCAGCATAACTTCTACCCCCTTGTGTTCTAGTCCTCTAAATATAAAGGCCAGCATTCCAATAGCCATTCTGAATATTTTCTGTACCTGTCCATGACATTTTAATGATCTGGAACGAAAACTTCTCTGTGAAAGCAGAGGGGGGCAGGGGTCAGCCTGTTCCGATCAACGTTAAAAGCTGCATTGGAGGGAAAGCCGTGTTGGTATTCTGGAAGGAGATGAACGTGCGGGTTCAGTGGATCGAATGCTGGCTTAATGTTGCTGCTTGTTGTTGCCTGATTCGCTCCAGGAGCTGGTAAAAGGCTAACATTTTGGTGAATCTGTGCAGTACCCCCTCCAAGGCTGGTATATCTTCCTTGAGGTTTTTTGTCCAAAATTGAATGCAGTACTCCAGATGGGGCCTGACCAAGGCTCTATACATCTGAAGCATCATTTCCACACTTTTGTATTCCAAACCGCTTGAGATAACGGCTAACAACCCATTAACCTTTTTGCCTGGTTTTTGTATCTGTGCATTTGCTTTTAGTGATTTGTGTACCTGGGCACCCAAATCCTTTTACTTCTTCACAGCTATTAGTCTCTCATCACTAAGAAAATATCCAATTTGCCTTTCTTGGAACAAAGTGGATGACCTCACACTTCCCAACATTGATCTCTATCTACATAAGAACATGAGAAATAGGAGCAGGAGTAGGCCATCCGGCCCCTCGAGCCTGCTCCGCCATTCAACAAGATCATGGCTGATCTTCTACCTCAACGTCATTTTCCTGCACCATCCCCATAGCCCTTGATGCCTTTAATATCTAGAAATCTATCGATCTCTGTTTTGAATGTACTCATTGACTGAGCCTCCACAGCCCTCTGAGGTAAAGAATTCCAAAGATTCACCACCCTCTGAGTGAAGAAATTTCTCCTCATCTCAGTCCTAAATGGACTACCCCTTATTCTGAGACTGTGACTCCTGGTTCTAGATTCCCCAACCAGGGGAAACATCCTCCTTGCATCTACCCTGTCGAGCCCTGTAAGAATTTTGTATGTTTCAATGAGATCAACTCTCATTCTTCTAAACTCTAGAGAATACAAGCTTAGTCTACTCAATCTCTCCTCATAGGACAATCCCGCCATCCCAGGAATCAGTCTGGTGAACCTTTGTTGGACTCCCTCTATGGCAAGTATATCTTTTCTTAGGTAAGGAGTCCAAAATTGTGCACAATACTCCAGGTGCAGTCTCACCAAGGCCCTATTTAATTGCAATAAGACATCTTTATTCCTGTATTCAAATCCTCTTGAAATAAAGGCCAACATACCATTTGCCTTCCTAATTGCTTGCTGCACCTGCATGTTAGCTTTCAGTGACTCATGTACAAGGACACCCAGGTCCCTTTGAACATCAACATTTCCCAGTCTCTCACCATTTAAAAAATACTCTGCATTTCTGTTTTTCCTACCAAAGTCGATAACTTCACATTTATCCACATTATATTCCATTTGCCATGTTCTTGCCCACTCACTTAGTCTGTCTATATCCCCTTGAAGCCTCTTTGCATCCTCCTCACAACTCACATTCCCACCTAGTTTTGTGTCATCAGCAAACTTGGAAATATTACATTTGGTCCCCTCATCCAAATCATTGATATAGATTGTGAATAGCTGGGGCCCAAGCACCGATCCCTGCGGTACCCCACTGGTCACAGTCTGCCAACCTGAAAAAGACCCATTTATTCCTACTCTCTGTTTCCTGTCTGTTAACCAATTCTCAATCCATGCCGGTATATTACCCCCAATTCAATGCACTCTAACTTTGTTCACCAATCTCCTGTGTGGGACCTTATTGCAAGCCTTCTGAAAATCCAAATACACCACATCCACTGGTTCCCTCTTATCTATTCTACTTGTTACATCCTCAACGAACTCCAATAGGTTTGTCAAACATGATTTCCCTTTCATAAATTCATGTTGACTCTGCCAAATCCTATTATTATTTTCTAAGTGTCCAGTTATCACATCCTTTATAATAGATTCTAATATTTTCCCTACTACTGATGTCAGGCTAACAGGTCTGCAGTTCCCTGTTTTCTCTGTCCCTCCTTTCTTAAATAGTGGGGTTACATTTGCCACCCTCCAATCTGCAGGAACCATTCCAGAATCTATAGAATTTTGGAAGATGACAACCAATGCATCCACTATCTCTATAGCCACCTCTTTCAAAACCCTGGGATGTAGATCATCAGGTCCTTGGGATTTATCGACTTTTAGTCCCATTAATTTGCCCACTCATTTAGTCTGTCCAATTCCCTTTGTAACTTCCTGCTACCAATAGTCTGGTCTCCCTCGCTGCAAATATATCCACGTCATAATGAACCAACTCTCCAGCAAACAGTGCAGCCTCCATTGTGGCCATATCCGTGACGTCTGTCAAGAGGAGTTCTGATTTCCATGCTCAGCTGACAATGTTTACGGCACATTTTCTTGCAGCCAAAACATACACTGTGAACATGGAACTTAGAGAGGGTGCAGAGGAGATTTACCACAATGGTACCAGTGGTGAGGAACTTTGGTTATGTGGAGAGAGTAGAGATGCTGTGATCATTCTCCCTAGATTAGAGAAGGTCAAGGGGAGACTTAAAAGAGGTGTGCAAAATAATGAGGGGTTTTGATAGAGTGGGTAAAGAGAAACTGCTTCCAGTGGTGGAAGGGTCGGTAATCAGGGGACACAGATTTAAGATAACTGGCAAAAGAGCCAGTCAAGGAGATGAGGAGCTTTTTTTGTTCACAGCGAGCTGTTATGATCTGGAATTCACTGCCTGAAGTTGATTCAATAGCCACTTTCAAAATGATATATACTTTAAAAGGAATAAAAATGCAGGGCTATGGAGAAAGAGCAGGGGGAGTGGGATTAATCGTATAGCTCTTTCAAAGAGATGGCAGAAGCTCGATGGGCCGAATGTCCTCCTTCCGTGCTGTAGCATTCTAGGATTCTATGAACTGACAGGCTATGAAGCTTACAGAGAGAAAAAAAAAGTCTCAGCCAATGTCCATGGGTGGGCTCCAACCATGTTAACAGACAAATGTGGAAACTGATTGCACCACAGAGACAACTGTGTCTTAAGCCAGAAATTAGCTGAGCTAAAGCTTCAGGTCGCAGCGACAGAAGTAGCAGCTGTCCGCTTTCAGTTTAACTCTGCAAAAATAAATGGTGTGACATGCATTGTCGAAACATGGAACAGTCTGGCCTCGCTCACTGCAGAAATCTCCACGTCACGGGGAACCAGCTCCCCCTTCAACCAGCACGACCTCCCTTCGGGCCTGTCGGGACCTCGTCTGTCGAGACGAGTTCTGATATCCGTGAAACTAACGAGGATTCCTGATCCTCAAATTTTCTGCAGTGACGAGAAATCTTGAAAATACTCCGATATCTTCATTTCACTGATAACACCAGAGTAAATGGTGCAGCGTCTTAGACCTGGGAAACATGCTGACGGAGCAGTGTCTTGATCGCCTCTGGTCAGTTGGACAGTTCACCCTTGATTTTGCTCTGATGCAATTGCCTGAAGTGGATCTAAAGGGTCACAATGACGATGACTCATCGATGATTTCTCCTGCTCCCGACTGGCAATATTTTTCAAACTTTGTTGCAAACCTCCCTCTCCTCTTGTATCATTTCCCATCCTCCAAGACCCCATCAGTGGGAAGTGTTTTCCCACCTCTCCCATGTTACTGATATTGCCTCACACGTCCTTGTACTTGCTGGCAACCTTTCGCAACCTTTCCGCACCCCCGCTAGCAACATTTCGCTAATTTCCCAAAGCAGTTTTCTTATTGTGAACCCAATAGCCCCCCCACCGGAAGCATGATCTGACCTCACCCAAACACTGATACTATGTCATAAGACCATAAGAACACGCTACACGCAACCCCACCAACGAAAAAAGAGTTATCTGTTTTTAATACAACGGGTCGTTCTCTCTCTTTCGCTTCCTTTCGGATGTTTCTCTCTCTCTCTCTCTCTGTCTTTTGTTCTGACTGTTTGTATATTCAGTAGTCCTGTATGTAATGTCTCTCTGTCTGAACACTTTGATTGCCTTGACAACGGGCAGTTGGAAAGATTATCGGTAATCACCAGGCATTGTTCTCTGACTATAAATGCGGTAACCTTCATGGAATCCCACACTTCACCTGACGAAGGAGAAAGCCTCCGAAAGCTTGTGATTTTCAAATAAAACTGTTGGACTATAACCTGGTGTTGTAAGATTCCTTACATGTGTCCACCCCAGTCCATCACCGGCATCTCCACATCATAAGAAATAGGAGCAGGAGTAGCCATTCTGCCCCTCGAGCCTGCTCCACCATTTAATAAGATCATGGCTGATCTTCGACCTCAACTCCACTTTCCCCCCCCCCCGATCCCCATATCCCTGGATTCCCCTAGAGTCCAAAAATCTATCTATCTCAGCCTTGAATATACTCAATGACTGAGCATCCACAGCCCTTTGGGGTAGAGAATTCCTACGATCCACAAACCTCTGATTGAAAAAATTCCTCCTCATGGTAGCTGACTCCTTACCCTGCGACTATGCCCTCTAGTTCTAGTCTCTCCAGCCGGGGAAACAACCTCTCAGCATTTACCCTGTCAAGCCCCCTCAGAATCTTATATGTTTCAACGAGATCACCTCTCATTCTTCTAAACTCCAGAGAGTATAGGCCTATTTTACTCAATCTCTCATCATAGGACAACCCTCTCATCCCAGGAATTAATCTAGTGATTGCACCACCTCTAAGGCAAGTATATCCTTCCTTAGATAAGGAGACCAAAACTGTATGCAGTATTCCAGGTGAGGTCTCACTAAAGCCCTGTACAACTGTAGTAAGACTTCCTTACTCTTGTACTCCAACCCCCTTGCAATAAAGGCCAACATGCCACTTGCCTTCCTAATTGCCTGCTGTACCTGCATGCTAACATTCTGTTTCTTGTATGAGGACACCCAAGTCTCTCTGAACACCAATATTTAAAAGTTTCTCACCATTTAAAAAATATTTTGTTTTTCTATTCCTCCTACCAAAGTGAATAACCTCATATTTCCCCACATTATACTCCATCTGCCACCTTCTTGCCCACTCACTTAATCTGTCTATATCCCTTTGCAAACCCTTTGTGTCCTCCACACAGCTTACTTTCCCACCTAGCTTTGCATCGTCAGCAAACTTGGATACATTACACTCGGTCCCTTCATCCAAATCATTAATATAGATTGTAAATAGCCGAGGCCCAAGCACTGATCCTTGCGGCACTCAACTAGTTACAGCCTGCCAACCTGAGAATGACCTGTTTATCCCTACTCTGAGAGAAAGACTCTCAGTCACACTCACCCACACACCCTCAGTCACACTCACCCACACACACCCTCAGTCACACTCACCCACACACCCTGAGTCACACTCACCCACACACACCCTCAGTCACACTCACTCACACACACCCTGAGTCACACTCACCCACACACACCCTCAGTCACACTCATTCACACACACCCTCAGTCACACTCACTCACACACACCCTCAGTCACACTCACCCACACACACCCTCAGTCACACTCACCCACACACACCCTCAGTCACACTCACTCACACACACCCTCAGTCACACTCACCCACACACACCCTCAGTCACACTCACCCACACACACTCTGAGTCACACTCACTCACACACACCCTCAGTCACACTCACCCACACACACCCTCAGTCACACTCACCCACACACCCTCAGTCACACTCACCCACACACACCCTCAGTCACACTCACTCACACACACCCTGAGTCACACTCACCCACACACACCCTCAGTCACACTCATTCACACACACCCTCAGTCACACTCACTCACACACACCCTCAGTCACACTCACCCACACACACCCTCAGTCACACTCACCCACACACACCCTCAGTCACACTCACTCACACACACCCTCAGTCACACTCACCCACACACACCCTCAGTCACACTCACCCACACACACTCTCAGTCACACTCACCCGCACACGCCCTCTGTCACACTCACCCACACACACCCTCAGTCACACTCACCCGCACACACCCTCAGTCACACTCACCCACACACACCCTCAGTCACACTCACCCACACACACCCTCAGTCACACTCACCCACACACACCCTCAGTCACACTCAGTTACTCTGCTCCCTATTTCCATGTGTTGTTTGCATATTTTAATACTGTGCTCCCTATATCCAAGTGCAGATTATTTTATATGTATATATATATATATATATATATGATTATATAGAGGGAGAGACAGAAGCAAATGATCCCTACACTGACCCCTAGGGGACACCACTGGATACATCCCTCCAGTCCAAAACATGTCCATTAGCCACTCCTCTACATTTTCTGTCCTTTATCCAACTTGCTACTTACACTGCTACACTTCATCTGCTCCATTTCCATTATCAATGCACTCATTTATTTCCTCGTGTTAAATTTGTCAGACACGACTTGCCTTTTACAAATCCGTGCTGGCCGTCTTCAAATAGTTCTATACTTGACCGAGTTATAGTGACAGTGGCCATGCCAGTATCGTAAAATGAAGAATTTTAACTATGACATATCATGACATTAGTATCTTTCTTTCTGATCTTGGCTCTCCTGGCCGGCTTCCCATCTTCCACCTTCCATAAACTTGAGCTCATCCAAAACTCTGCTGCCCGTATCCTAACTCGCACCAAGTCCCGTTCTCCCATCACCCCTGTGCTCACTGACCTACATTGGTTCCTGGTCCGGCAATGCCTCGATTTTAAAATTCTCATCCTTGTTTTCAAATCCCTCCATGTCCTCGCCCCTCCCTATCTCTGTGACTTCCTCCAGCCCTAGAACCCTCCGAGATCTCTGCGCTCCTCCAGCTCTGGCCTCTTGTCCATCCCTATTTTTCATCACTCCACCATTGGCGGCCGTGCCTTCAGCTGCCGAGGCCTTAAGTGCTCGAATTCCCTCCCTAAACCTCTCCGCCCCTTTAACTCTCTCTCCTCCTTTAAGATGCTTCTCAAAACCTACCTCTTTGACCAACCTGACCTAATATCTCCTAACGTGGCTGGGTGCCAAATTTTGCTTGATAACGCTCCTGTGAAGCGCCTTGGGATGTCTTACTATGTTAAAGGCGCTATATAAATGCAAGTTGTTGTTGTTCTGGTGCATATCGGGTTAAAAGCTGGTTCCACTCAGAGACAATGGCCCAATTTGTTTTGATACAAAATCCCAGAATATTCACATTAGCTTGGATTTTCTGATCATCATTATATCAATTCTGGGGGGAAACCCATATCTGTAATGCTACCACTGGGATTAAATAACACTGATCGGAAAATCTAGGTTGTCGTGTGGCCAGACAGGATCCAAGGCATTCATTTCCAATTCAAGCGCCTTGTGAATCTGGTTTACATGTTTGATTGGCAGCTCTTTCTGATTTCAAGAGAAACAGATTAAGATTTCCTTCAAACTTGAAAAGCATGTCTCAGCCAGTCTCGTTTGAAGTTGGATAATCTATCTGAAGTAGTTGGATACAGAAGGAAAAGGCCCAAAGAGACTCTAAAGGGGTAGATTTTGACTTTGTGCAATAGTGTAAAACGGGTGATAGCGAGTCGGCAGCTTGTTTTTTGCATCTCTCCTGATTTTTATTTTCGTTGAAGTCACTGGAGAGATATACAACGGGCTGCCGACTCACTATCACCTGTTTTACACTATTGCACAAAGTCACAATTTACCCCCAGTGAGAGGTAAGCAACACACCGCCATGTAAAGGTTTAATATTCAGGGACCTTGGGGGGGTAATTTGAACCTAACTCATTTGGTGGGAGACTGAAGGGATCAGGTGGGAATGCTGGATTTACACTCTGCCCCTATTACTCGCCAATGACTTCAATGGAGAGTAAAATCGGGCAGGGCGTAAAACCAGGTGTGCAGGCGACCCCGTCAGTTTCCCGACGAGCGGGTTAGGTTAAAATTGCCCCCCTCGTGTCTGGTCCTGTTTATTCTGCAGTTCAGCACACCAGCCAACACTGTTATATTCCATCTTCTGAGAAAGGATAGTTAAGCCAGTAACTGCTACAAATCTACAGTGTGTTATTGGTCCTCTCCACCTGCCCTTTCACGGCTTGATAAATCTGTTTGCCAGTTGCCAGCCCAAGCCACGGTCCAATGACATGTTTATTCTGCTGCCTTTCCGAAGCAGAGGAAGATCCCGTGAGGCCATGCAATATGACCAATAATCTGAAATAGAGTGACAAAAGTTCTCTGTTTGATCCCTGGCCTCACTACAGCTTACCTAGAAACTGGGCAGGTAGAGGTACATGGGAGCAAAAGTTTGCTACAGGTGTGAGTCTGAAACACTGAACTTGAGAAAAAATATCTCAATAAAGACGCTGAAACATAACAATTATGTTGTACTGTCACTTTTTGCTAAGGTACAAGTTTTTTTTTCTGAACTTTAAGTTTTGAAAAGTTTACATACCTTAAGTCCAGGAGCGAGGCTCAAACCCTCATCCTCATAGACCCAGTAGCCAGAATGCTACCAAACTGAGCCAAGCTGCCACCATTGGGCTGAGCATATTTAATATAATGCCTCAAAGTATGTTGATGGAGGGAGTGGGCTTGGTAGTAGCCTCCTTTCCCTCCATTTGGCCCCACTCTCTCGCCTTGGCCTTGGTCTTGACTGAGGCCTTCCGTAAAAACGATTTGCTAATGTTTTTGGGGTTCTTCTGCCCTCTTCAAGTGACCTCCGACCTCTTGTGGTGGTGGAGCACTGGTCCCCACGTAGCACCAGCTGGGTGTTCCTCGGGGTCACTAGTGAGTTCTTGTTTGCTGAGGGGAATTCCGCTGGGAGTTCGCCTTGAATACATAATGACCCCCGACCCAAGAAACTGGACCGGGGTCATGGCGAGGTCAGGGGCGGTGGGCGAAAGTCCCGCCCCAAGAAAAGGAAACAGCAGCCCCTTGTTTTATTCGGCCTTTTGGTTTTCTTTGGTTACGTTTATTTGTGTGAATTATTGGGGGGCTTTCCTTGCATTTTAGCTTAATTTTGCCTTCTACTTTTTCTCTTTTGACCACCTACCATTCAAGAGAGCATTTGCAGCAGCCCCCTCTCCACAGAATGAGATGTTGAACAGTCTGCCCTCTCAGGTGGTCGTAAAAGATTCCATGGCGCTATTTCGAAGAAGAGCAGGGGAATTCTCCCTGGTGTCCTGGCCAATGTTTATCCCTCAACCAACATCACTAAAAACAGATTATCTGGTCATTATCAAATTGCTGTTTGTGGGATCTTGCTGTGTGCAAATTGGCTGCCGCATTTCCTACATTGCAACAGTGGCTACACTTCAAAAAGTATTTCATTGGACGTAAAGCGCTTTGGGACATCCTGAGGTCATGAAAGACGCTAAATAAATGCAAGTCTTTTTCTTTATTTCTTGAGGGGAAGGGGAACAGCCAGAAGTTGTGGTCCATGTTGGAACCAATGATATAGGAAAGAAAAGGATTGAGGTCCTGTTAAACCTTTATAAATCGCTGGCTAGGCCTTCGCTGGAGTATTGTGTCTAATTCTGGGCACCACACTTTAGGAAGATGTCAAGGCCTTGGAGAGGGTGCAGAAGAGATTTACTAGAATGATATCAGGAATGAGGGTCTTCAATAATGTGCAGAGACTGGAGAAGCTGGGATTGTCCCTCAACTGGGCCTTCTAGCAAACTCCTTCCTGCTCTCCCTTCTTGTTATTGGGAGTTCTAGTCACCACTCCCAGTTACAAAACTCCCCTACTCATCTTCACAATAGTGCCATGGAATCTTTTATGTCCACCTTTGAGAGTAGACGGGGCCCTCGTTTTAACGCTTCATTCAAAAGATGGCACTTCTGACAGCGCAGCACTTCCTCAGTGATGCACTGAAGTGTCAGCCTGGATTATGTGCTTAAGTCCCTGGAGTGGGGCTTGAACCCACAACCTTCTGACTCTGAGGTGAGAGTGCTACCAATGAGCCACAGATAACACCTTATGGAGATGGGTAAGAGTGAAACCAAGGGCGATATCACTAAGCTGGACTGCAGCGGAGAGGTGTTGGAGGTGGACGGTGTAGTCAACCATGTCAAAGACTGCAGAGAGGTTGAGGAGGACGAGGAGGAATAATGCACCCACTTCTCGTTACTGGTACTGGGAATTTCATTACCTACTTCCCACTCTAACACTATCTTGGAATTCCCCAGAGCTGATCTTCCTGGGCTGCCGCTTGCTTCATGTGGAGTGAATGACACCATGTGGTGGGCGGTGGATGGATCCATAGCCTCGGGCTGTACAAGCTGCTGCTCCCCGTCTGTATCTATGGTAACTCAATGGGAAGCAGCACATATTGCTATAAGCAAAGCACTCCTTGTATGACGTTTCACTAGCTGAAACGTGGTGCGCTGTGGTGTTGTGCAGCTGGCTAACTTCGCATTTGACAGAATGCCAGAGTGTGTGAGAAACTCCACGAATGGAGAAACATCAGCAGTGATGGTATCTAGGTCGAGGATGCTCGCCACCTGCCTGAGTCTCTCCAATGGGCTCCACAGACTGATGGTCCACTTGTCTCCATATAGGCTGGGACTGCACGTTAAATGCCCCACCACTACCTCCTTCTGCTGTGGGCTTGCTTTGCCTGCAATCATAAAGAGACCGGGTGAAGTATTGACTGTTTCACAAGCCCTATTATTGCTAGGCAATGGACTACTGTGCCTCTCAAAACGAGAGTGCAAGAACATGTGACATGCAAGTTGGTGTTGGTGGAGACTGTTACGTCCCAACCCATCACGGAAAGGTTTTCCTGGAATGTGAAAGGTGCGTCATCCATTTATAAAGATTGCCTTGTGATGGTGTTACTTGGGCCAAAGGGTCCCCCATAGATGCGTCTATCACAATGCCGCTGGTTGAGGTGAAAATATGTGTTGTCACTGTGCCTTAGCAGGGCAATGGGAAACGAGCACTTGAACTGCTACTTACCTTAGCAACTTCTTCAAGTTGATAAGTTTCTTGCTCATTTGGGATGCTCATCTCTAGACTGCAAACACTGCCTGGACCTGCTCTGCCGCCTCTTCCCGGACAACTGCCTAGGTGTAAGACTCGTGTTGTGGATCGTCTGCCTTCTGAGGTGGACGTCCCAAAGCGTTTCATAGCCAATAAAGTACTTTTGAAGTATAGTCACTGTTGTAACATCACACCAATCAGAGTTAGCCACAGTCCCAGCCACTTAAAATCAGATGCGTTATTAGCAGATGCCCAGCAGTTGACTATTGATGTCTCCTCCTCATGTACCCTCCTCATGTGCCCTCCTCATGTACCCTCATCGTGTACCCTCCTCATGTACCCTCGTCATGTGCCCTCCTCATGTACCCTCATCATGTACCCTCATCGTGTACCCTCCTCATGTACCCTCCTCATGTGCCCTCCTCATGTACCCTCATGTGCCCTCCTCATGTGCCCTCCTCATGTGCCCTCCTCATGTGCCCTCCTCATGTACCCTCCTCATGTGCCCTCCTCATGTGCCCTCCTCATGTGCCCTCCTCATATGCCCTCCTCATATGCCCTCCTCATGTGCCCTCCTCATGTACCCTCCTCATGTGCCCTCCTCATGTGCCCTCCTCATGTGCCCTCCTCATGTGCCCTCCTCATGTGCCCTCCTCATGTACCCTCCTCATGTGCCCTCCTCATGTGCCCTCCTCATGTGCCCTCCTCATGTACCCTCCTCATGTGCCCTCCTCATATGCCCTCCTCATGTGCCCTCCTCATATGCCCTCCTCATGTGCCCTCCTCATGTGCCCTCCTAATGTACCTTCCTCATGTGCCCTCCTCATATGCCCTCCTCATGTGCCCTCCTCATATGCCCTCCTCATGTACCCTCCTCATATGCCCTCCTCATGTGCCCTCCTCATGTACCTTCCTCATGTGCCCTCCTCATATGCCCTCCTCATGTGCCCTCCTCATATGCCCTCCTCATGTACCCTCCTCATATGCCCTCCTCATGTGCCCTCTTCAGTGAGTGGCACCTGGCACTGATGATCCCTCCCGACCCCCTTAAAAGGATGGAAGTAAAATAAATTAAACAGAAGGAGCGGAGTAATTTTACAAAAATAAAAACTACAGCTGTAAATTCTTGCTTATCTACAAACTTAATCTTAAAGAGACACACTCATCCACTGCCCACCACATGGTGTCATTCACTCCACATGAAGCAAGCGGCAGCCCAGGAAGATCAGCTCTGGAGAATTCCAATGTAGTGTTAGAGTGGGAAGTAGGTAATGAAATTCCCAGTACCAGTAACGAGAAGTGGGTGCATTATCCCTTCTCCTCCTCAACCTCTCTGCAGTCTTTGTGGCAATTATTTTCCTTCTTGGCAGAAGGCATCAGCCTATTGTAAGGGCTGTGCATCATCTCTGTCAGAGTGACATCACTTACAAGTGACTCAGGGACCTGCTTTAATCTGCTTTATGTTTAGGTCACCAGTTGTCTATTTGGAAATGCACAAAAGGTTTGCCAATTCGAGAAGATTCCATAGGGAGTGTACATCACAGTGAAGATCTGAAGCATAGTTACATAAACGATGTCAGTGAAATGAACTGGAAACTCCGAGCCATGAGTTCAGCAGATTTCTATCATCCTCCTCCTCCTCTCACTGCACACTCCTCTCCCCACTCGGTACAACGGTTGATCTGACTAAGTGGGACGGCCTTAGGCTCTTTCATGTTCTCATGTTGGACTGGCCTTAATTTCAACACATTTCCTGTCATGGTCTCATTCCTGGGGGTGATAAACTTTACCAAGGATGTCAAGGCCTTAGAGAGGGTGCAGAGGAGGTTTACTAGAATGGTACCAGGGACATGGGACTTCAGTTACGTGGGGAGACTGGAGAAGCTGGGATTGTTCTCCTTAGAGCAGAGAAAGTTAATGGGAGATTTAATAAAGTTGTTCAAAATCATGAAGGGTTTTGATAGAGTAAATAAGGAGAAACTGTTTCCACTGGCAGAAGGACCAGTAAACAAAAGGCACAGATTTAAAGTAATTGGCAAAAGAGTCAGAGGCGAGATGCAAATTTTTTTTTACACAGCGATCTGTAATGCACTGCCTGAAAGGGTGGGGGAAGCAAATTCAATAATAACTTTCAAAAGGGAATTGGATAAATACCTGAAGGGGAAAAATTTGCACGGTTATGGGGTAAGGGCAGGGGAATGGGACTTATTGGATAGATCTTTCAAAGAGCCCGCACAGGTACAATGGGCTGAATGGCCTCCTTCTGTGCTGTATCGTTCTCTGATTACAGCGGCTACCAGTCTCCATTACGACAGACAAACAGACATAGACAAAGCGACAGACACGAAACCAGGGTTCATAGAAACCAATGGTTCACACACACACACACACGCAGACAAGTAGATAACACCCAGACAGAAACATATATAAGCAGACAGACCCAACTCATTGAAACAAACCACAGGATTCACTCACACACACAAACAGAAGACTGATACACAGATAAACACATACGCGCATTCTTACATTTACCCTTATATGGACAAAAGCACACCCAAAGACGGACATACCGACACTGCCCATCCCCCTGCACAGCCAGGACTTACATGGGCATAGTGTGAAGAACAAACACACACACACACAGACACACACACACACACACACAGACACACACACTCACACACACACACAGACACACACACAGACACACTCACAGACACACTCACAGACACACACACAGACACACTCACAGACACACACACAGACACACTCACACACACACACAGACACACACACACAGACACACACATACTGAAGCTTTTCTTTGAGCGTGAGGCTTATCTCTTAGTTTATTCTTGGTTCCCTTGCGTCTCCCGCCAAGTGCGTCCAGTACGGGAAGCTGGGAGCCTGCAGCCCGACCACTGCCAATGCTGCTCTGAACCCAACCTCTAGGAGGCGCCCAAGGTCGGCGTGGGGGTGAGCCTCTGATTGTCCCTCGATCACTGTGGGAAAACGCCTGGCTCCCTACAGAGACACGGTTGGGAATGGGAGCTCAGCACTGGGCCACAGCGGAGGTTCCACTGCTCCATCGTGCGCTGTCTCAGTGCTGCGCTACCATGTGAATTGGGGAAATGACCTGCCTTGGTTGGTTAAATGCCTCAGATAATTGAGGGGTAGGGGAGAGGAGAGCAATTGCCTTATCTGCAGTTATAGCTCCTGGCTTGTCTTTAGTAGGTGGAAACTTGGGAGAAGATGTAAGGAAAGGGTTAATCAGACAGTCTGGAAGTCTAAAAATGTTATATTACTATTGATTTCTCTTCATAATGTAGTAATGCTAACCTTTAGCCTTTGCCTGTTAAGCAGGGAGGTTTTAGTCAACTTAAAGTACCACAGGGCCATTGGGCCAGATCTGATCCGGCAGCAATGGTCAATATCCGGATGAAGTAATAAGAGGCTTAATTAAAGACGTGCCATTGCACACTGATTCATTTGATAATGAGTGCGGGAAAACAGTTAGTTCCGCAAAGGAAAACATCTGGGCACACATCATCCGTTTATAATTGGTAAGAATGATACAGAAACAAAGACAGACTTTCTAACTAAAGATTTCATTTGGTAGGATACCAATTAAATGGAACAAGAGTGAAACTATTGATTGGATAACGAAGTAAGTGAGTTATATTCTGTTCTTAGCCCAATGGAAAAAGAGTTTGTTTAAGTAAGGTAAACTAAAGTTATTGAAATTCTCCTTATATGGAGTTGTATTTTAACTTTTATATAATTATAATGTAGAATTGTGTGGATTGTTATGTGGAGGGATTAAGAGAAACGTATAAACACTGGCTGTTTGTAATAAGTATTTGAATTCGTAAAGGCCTAAGATACTGAGCTAAGATACGCGTTTGAATCTCCAACCAAACCATGAGGTTATGTTGCGAGTGCTGCCTTTTAAGTGTATGTTTAAGTACTATTGCATGTGATATATGCTTAATAAACATATGACACCTGATTTTCAATGTTTGAGAGCCTTATTGGTTTGAGGAGTAAATTATAAATGAGAACCCCTCCTCTATCAAAGAGAAGAGCCTGTGATAAACTTTGTCAATCGCAAGGCTCCCTCGGATGTTTAGATGCATCGCATTGGAATTCTTCATTAGAGATCTCTCAGAACGAGAACGTTAGGCGGATGTTGCAGGTGGGTCCCACTTGAATCTTTAACCTGTCTTTACTCTTTCGGATGTTGACTGACCCCCGCCCTGTGCGTTTCCTACACTGTTTTATTTTCCATTTCTCTTTTTGAACCTCTAAAATCTCTCTGGAATTTGCTGCATGGTCACTAGGGCAGGATATTGTGATCATGGACGATCCCTACACCAATACCCCCAAATTCACCCTTGCACAAAATAAAGCAGCTTTCACTGCTGGAAGTCGAACGATAGCAGTTAATGGAGCAAATAAAGAGCCCTGTTTGCGTTCAATAACAAATGGGCCCACTCTGAGGGATGGTGGGAGTCGGGAGTGGGAGGGAAGGGGAGCAGTGGCACTTCTCACATCTGGCCGCTGATGTACAGACTGCCCTTCCTGAAGGACCAGATGGATTCGTTCGCAGTTAGGAGATGGCAGAGAATCACAGGCCCTGTTTGCACACAGCTCCAGCCAGGACACAGCCTCCCTGCCACAGAACAGCCCAGCTGCTTCCTCACTTGGCCTGGTCGGCGGAGAGCTTGCACTCTGCGACCTCTTCCCAGCTCACACCCCTCTGTGCGAATATCTACAAACACTTGACGGGGGCCAATACTTGGCAGCCCCCTCAGCTCGTGTTCCAGAACAGTTCCGTTTCTCCCCCTGAGGTAGAGAGCTTCTGTTTGAATACTTACTTGTTTTATTCCCGTGCCCGTGCTCAGCAAAGACGCCTGGGAAGACAGGGTGGGGAATACGTTGCAATTTGTTTCCAGAAGTTTTTTTTTCAATTAGAGCAGAGGATGTGTGGGACAGGCCCCTAGGAGTGAATTATTACCCATGAATTATCGTGCCCCAAATTGGATACAACCTGAATCCCCAATCTACACACACACACACACACACAGACACACACACACACACACACACACAGACACACACAGACACACACACACACAGACACACAGAGACACACACACACACAGACACACACACAGACACACACACACACAGACACACAGAGACACACACACACACACAGACACACAGAGACACACACACACACACAGACACACACACACACAGACACACACAGAGACACACACACACACAGACACACACACAGACACACACACACACACAGACACACACACACAGACACACAGAGACACACACACACACAGACACACACACACACACACACACAGACACAGACACACAGAGACACACACACAGACACACAGAGACAGGCCTGCGCAGAGTCCTAGTGATTTAGCTCAGAAATAAACCAGTTGACGCTGTGTCGATTAACTCCTTCAAAGAAGAGTTTGACAAATCTCTGCTTGGGAATGGCATTGAAGATTAGGGAGGTTGATACAGATTGAAGTGGGGAAAACCCCATGAGTTATAGAAAGAGAGAAATTGCATTTATATAGCGCCTTTCAAGACCTCAGGACGTCCCAAAGTGCTTCACAACCAATGAAGCACTTTTGAAATTGGCTGCTGAGTTTCCCCATATCACAACGGTGACAACATTACAAAAAAAGTACTTAATTGGTCAAGCAGAACTTTGGGACACTCTGGGCACATGAAAGGCACTATCTAAATATTCTCTTTCTTTCTTCTTTTAAAGCCACAAAGTGTAATTGCTGCGCTTCCATAGGTCAGTTAGAGGTTAATTGTATTTAGGCAGATTCTTGGGTCAATCAGAAGTCAGTCTTTTGTTTAAGAGCAACGTAGAAATTTGCATGTGTGACATGTGACGCGTGACAGTCACATCTCCAAACTTTTGTATACAGATAGAGACTTTTTCTGAAGTAGTGACGTCCTGTTTGAGTTAAACATCTCTGCACTTATGGCTGACGATGGCATCAGGCACTCCCTGGGTAGATGTAAAGAAAGAAAGACTTGCATTTACATGGCGTGTTTCACAACCTCAGGACGTCCCAAAGTATTTCACAGAGAACAAAGTATTTTTGAAGTGCAGTCACTGTTGTAATGTAGGAAACGCGGCAGTCAATTTGCGCACAGCAAGATCCCACAAACAGCAATGAGATAAATGACCTGATCATCTGTTTTAGATATTGATTGAGGGATAAATATTGACCAGGACACTGGGAGAACTCTCTAATCTCTTTCGAATAGTGCCCTGGGATCTTTTACATCCACCTGAACGGGCAGACAGGGCCTCGATTTATTGTCTCATCTGAAAGATGGCACCTCCAATAGTGCAGCACTCCCTCAGTACTGCCCTCCGATAGTGCAACTTTCCTTCAGTACTGCCCCTCCGACAGTGTAGCATCCCCTCAGTACTGCCCCTCAACAGTGCAGTACCGCCTCAGTACTGCACATCCGACAGTGCAGCATCCCCTCAGTACTGCCTCTTGAACAGTGCAACACTTCCTCAGTACTGCCCTCCGATAGTGCAGAATTCCTTCAGTATTGCCCTCCGATAGTGCAGCATTCCTTCAGTACTGCCCCTCAACAGTACAGTACCGCCTCAGTACTGCACATCCGACAGTGCAGCATCCCCTCAGTACTGCCCCTTGAACAGTGCAACACTTCCTCAGTACTGCCCCTCCGACAGTGCAGCACCCACTCAGTACTGCCCCTCAACAGTGCAGTGCTCTCTCAGTACTGACCCTCCTACAGTGCAGAACCACCTCAGTACCGTACCTCTGACAGTGCAGCAATCTCCCAGTACCGCCCCTCAGACACCCCCTCAGTACTGCCCCACTGACAGTGCAGCATCCCTCTGTACTGCCCCTCGAACAGTGCGGTACTCCCTCAGTACCGTCCTTCCAACAGTGCAGCACCCCCTCAGTACTGCCCCTCTGACAATGCAGCATTCTCCCTGTACTGCCCCTCCGACAGTGCAGCACGCCTCCACTACTGCCCCTCCGACAGTGCAGCACTCCCTCAGTACTGCCCCTCCGACAGTGCAGCACTCCCTCAGTACTGTCCCTGCGACAATGCAGCACTCCCTCAGTACTGCCCCTCCGACAGTGCAGCACTCCCTCATCTGTGGAAAGGGAGTGGCATGGATTGTAATAATGAAGGTTGTTAGTATAATCAGATATTTTGAAGTTCAGTTCAACTATCTTTGAAGATCAAGGAGACATTTTTCAGAACTTTCCCTCAGGATATTAAACAGGTTGAGGATAGAGAAGGTATGTACAGGGTCTGTGGAAGGAGTAGGCTTGATGCTCCCCATGGCCTATTCTCAGCCCACCTCAGATCTTCCAAAGCGCTGCTCGAGATGGGCTGCAGAATGTACAGTATTATAAGGACTGGAGCGTCATACATTATTTTGTTTCAGCTTAGCCCTCTGGTAGCACTCCAGGCTGACACTTCAGAGCAGTACTGAGGGAGTGCTGCACTGTCGGAGGTGCTGTCTTTTCGATAAGACGTTAAATCGAGGTCCCGTCTGCCCTCTCAGATGGATGAAAAAGATCCCACGGTCCCTATTTTTGAAGTTGAGCAGGGGAGTTCTCCCTGATGTCCTGGCGAACATTTATTCCCCAACCATCATCACTAAAGTACAGATGATCTGGTCATTACCTCATCGCTGTTTGTGGGACCTTGCTGTGCGCAAATTGGCTGCTGCGTCTCCCCACATTACAACTGTGACTATATTACAAAAAAAAGTACTTCATTGGCTGTGCAGCACCGTGGGGCATCTTGGGCATTACGGGCACTTTCCAAATTCACGTTCTTTCTTTCTTTCTGTTCTGCTGCTAAACTGCAGCTATGTGTAACTGAGAGTCTCCATTTAAAGCAACAAAGCGTAATTGCTGCACTTTCATAAGTCGCTTAGAGGTTAATTGTATTTAGGCAATCAGAAGTCTCGGGTCAATCAGAAGTCAGTCTAGCTTTTTCATCCGTTTATTTAAGTACAGCATAGAAATTTGCATGTGTGACATGTGACGTGACAGACACATCTCTAAAACAGATAGAAACTTTTTCTGAAGTAGTGACGTCCTGTTTGAGTTAAACATCTCTGCACTTATGGCTGGCGATGGCATCAAGCACTCCCTGGGTAGATGTAAAGAAAGAAAGACTTGCATTTATATAGTGCCTTTCACAACCCCAGGTCGCCCAAAGTGCTTTACAGCCATTAAGTACTTTTGAAGTGCAGTCACTGTTGTAATGTAGGAAATGCAGCAGTCAAATTGCGCACAGCAAGATCCCACAAACAGCAATGAGATAAATGACCAGAAAATCTGTTTTAAGTGTTGGTTGAGGGATAAATATTGACCAGGACACTGGGGAGAACTCCCTTGCTCCTCTTTGAATAGTGCCGTAGGATGTTTTACATCCACTCGAGAGGGCAGATGGGGCCCTCGGTTTAACGTCTCATTCGAAAGATGGCACACTCCAACGCTCCCTCAGTACTGCACTGGAGCCATCAGCCCAGATTACGTTCTCAAGTCTGTGGAGTAGGACGCAAACCCACGACCTTCTGACTCAGAGGCAAGGGTGCTACCCACTGAGCCAGTGTTCAACCACTCCCATACCACACCTCTCACCTACACTGACAATATTTCATATTGAGAGGCAGCAAAGAATTGGTCACCAGAGTATACTGTAGAAACCACCATTCCCACCCAATTCTGTAATATCCCTGGAGTGCAAAGGTCAGCCTGTTAACATCCATTTTAAGTACTGCTGTGGCCATTTCACTGGCCTGCAAGTTAAAGAATTGCAGCCTCAAAAGGGTCACGTGTCCACTGGCTGTTCAAATACAAGAAGAAAATATCACCTGATGGATAAGTTTGATCCCTGCCTGTTCTCGCTGATTCCCTACGGACTATCTGGGATATGTCCCCAAGGCCCAATACAGCAGCTATCAGGCTATTATTGCTAGGGACAGAGAGGGGAAATGAGAAACTCGGGGTTGCTCCAGCTTTACTGTAAGCACCAGGTGTAAAATCAACAATGTAAATGCCAACCCAAGACACTACATGGAGGAGGATGAGCCCATTGTAACTGAAGCCCAATCTCATAGGCACGTCCCTTCCACGTAACAATCAGCAACCAGGCATTCCCTGGAGACTAACCGAGGAGATGTAAAGGGTAACTGCAGTGGAAGGCGGGCCTTCCTTCTCCCGAGTGGTATTACTGGGGATATGAAGCGCCTCTGCATGATGGTTCCTAACCCTAAAACCAACCCTAACCCTAATCCTAATCCTAACCTTAACACTAACCGTGATCCTTACCCTAATCCTAACCCTAATCTTATCCTTAACCCTAACTCTAACCCTAAATTCAACCCTACACAAACCCAAGAATGGACAATTGTCCCCCTGCCTGACCTCCTTAACCTAACCCCAACCCAACCCAACCCTAACACAGTGGTACCAGTACCAGCATTCAGGTTGCCAAGTTTGCTACAAGTGGAATTGAGTCTGGATTCACTTTGGCAGGAACTTGGCTATTTACAGAAGCTCCGGCATCTCTTGGTAAGGATGCCAAAATTGCTGCCAATTCTGCTTAATTCCTCAAGCATTGAATGTCCTTTGAAGTTCTCAAAAGCCAGAGTTCATTCCTTTTATAAAACATCTGTGAAAACGACTCCGACACTCAGTGTTATGAAACAGAACCACAGAAATCCACAGCAGCAGAGGGCAGGGCTCGATCCACAGCACGAAGACCCACGCTGAAACATTGCAATCTCATTTGGTTTGAAATAATTTTCTGAAGTCACGTTAATGTAGCTTCTGATGGGTTAATATGAGATCAAGCTTCTGTAATGGACTGAAACTGACAGAAGTCCTGTGTAATGGACTGGAATTGAGAGAAGTCCTGTGTAATGGACTGGAATTGAGAGAAGTCCTGTGTAATGGATTGGAATTGAGAGAAGTCCTGTGTAATGGACTGGAATTGAGAGAAGTCCTGTGTAATGGATTGGAATTGAGAGAAGTCCTGTGTAATGGATTGGAATTGAGAGAAGTCCTGTGTAATGGACTGGAATTGAGAGAAGTCCTGTGTAATGGACTGGAATTGAGAGAAGTCCTGTGTAATAGATTGGAATTGAGAGAAGTCCTGTGTAATGGATTGGAATTGAGAGAAGTCCTGTGTAATGGACTGGAATTGAGAGAAGTCCTGTGTAATGGATTGGAATTGAGAGAAGTCCTGTGTAATGGATTGGAATTGAGAGAAGTCCTGTGTAATGGATTGGAATTTAGAGAAGTCCTGTGTAATGGATTGGAATTGAGAGAAGTCCTGTGTAATGGACTGGAATTGAGAGAAGTCCTGTGTAATGGACTGGAATTGAGAGAAGTCCTGTGTAATGGATTGGAATTGAGAGAAGTCCTGTGTAATGGATTGGAATTGAGAGAAGTCCTGTGTAATGGATTGGAATTGAGAGAAGTCCTGTGTAATAGATTGGAATTGAGAGAAGTCCTGTGTAATGGACTGGAATTGAGAGAAGTCCTGTGTAATGGACTGGAATTGAGAGAAGTCCTGTGTAATGGATTGGAATTGAGAGAAGTCCTGTGTAATGGATTGGAATTGAGAGAAGTCCTGTGTAATGGATTGGAACTGAGATCAGTCTTGTGTAATACATTGGAACACTCTGGCTTGGACTGAGAGGGACACAGATTACAGCACAGGGTTTTAGTACACCCAGCTCAGCTGCCTTATCAATAATATATATATTTTTATATCACATTCCAGGCCCTGGCCTGCTGCATTTGCTGTGGGATGTGATCCTCCCACCAGCCAGCTTGGCTCCTTCAGCCTCAGGTTAATTACACACTCTAGAAGCAGTGCCACAGTGGCCACCTCTTCACCTTATGCCATCTTCAGTTCTTGTGTGGAAAGGCCGATCACCCTCCTTGCAGGCAGAGCTGTCTGTTGTCACAATGTCCGTTTGTGGAGTTTGCTACCCAACCAATTTTGGACAGTCCTATTTTTCAGTGGGTTGTCTGGAAATTTCAAAACAGTGAACGCCTTTTCTTAGAACTGAACTCCGTGTTCTTACCTTTAGCATCTGTGTCTCATGATGTTTTTTCTTTTTATTTCTTCTCGTGATGTGAGTGATGCTGGTAAGGCTACCTCTGGTTGGCTTGAGAAGGTGGTGGCAGTCCACGATGGAGGTACTCTCACGATGGTGTTAGGTAGGGAATTCTAAGATTCTGACCCAGCCGCAATAAAGGAACAGCGATGTATGTCCAAGTGCAGGATGCTTGTGAGACTTGGAGGGAAACCTGGAGGCAATGGTGTTGCCATGACATTGCTGCTCTTGTCCTTCTCAGTGGTGGAGATGGTGGGGCTGGGAGGGGCACACATACTGCAGCCACAGTGCACCGGTAGTGGAGCGGTGGATATTGAGTCTAGTAGCAGGGACAATGATTAAGTGACTGCTCTGCTCTGGATGGTTTGGAACCTGTTGAGTGTCACTGGGGCTGCACCCATCCAGTGATTGGTGAGTATTCCATCACACTCCTGACTTGAGTGTTGTGATATTAATAGCTATTATGTTTTTTTTCCCCTGAAAGCTTAAAACCTTAGCCCTAACACCCACCCCCTGTACCCACCCTCATGCTGCCCACCCCCCCACCCATTTGGTTTTGGACCTGACAGAGGTAGGTTGGGGGGGGGGGACCCTTCCACTAGCGCTTCTGTCGTTCCATGCATTGCTGGCTTGCTGAACAAAACTTATCCCCATTGGCTGACTCCTGATGATCTATTTCAGCCAATCACAATAAGTTTTGTTAGACTGCACAGCTCCACTAGACGAAAGGCGGCAACCTCAGCTCACCTCACGATTTGGTCAAAGGACCTGCTCACACGGTAAGGGTGTGCAGTGTTGACAGCAGAAAGGGTTAACAAATTGCCACAAGCTTCTTCTGTCACCGAACGGTGGATTTTAATTTTAGCATAACGCGTTCATTGTGCTGTATGAACAGCAATTTGTCTTCACTCTACGTGTCTGCTGTGGGAATCAGTAGGATTATCTCTGCTCTCATTGACAAATGAGCCTTTGGTTGGCAAGGCCAATGACAGTTACCACAATTTATTGAGAGGGTGCATGAATAGCGAGCAAGGCTTCATGGGAAATGAGCCACCAAATGATGTCAACCCATGAGTGCCAATGTCTTCCATGGCTTGGAATCACCTGTCATAAATGTTAGATTTTTCCACTGGGCCAAACATTCCAAGCCTCACTCTTGTTTACACTGAAAGCTGCTTTCAAAAATACATCATTTCTCTCGAGCTGGTAGAGCCTTTATTTTTCTCCCCAGTGACAAATTTTCCCCTTTTTCAAAGCTGACTCCTTTAAATCTCTAAAGCAACATTCCTAATCCAGGCTGGGAAAAAGTAGGTCAGAGTTATGTTGTTTTAAAGGGGCGTTGCTTTCATTTTAAAAAAAAATGGGATTTTGCAAACTAAAGGCTCCCGGGGAGGCGGGGAAGGTGCGAGGGAGGCCGAAATCAGCCGAAGAACCAGGCAAGGCCGGGGACGCGGAGATCCCGCCGATCTTAACGGTGGGGCATCGTTTGCATCTTGTAGGTCCGACTCCTGCCCGTCAGTTGGCCAAATGGACAACCTGGACGGCGGGCGGGAGGGAGCACTAGCGGCAGGAGACCATTCCCCGGCAATAGGGAGTGGGGGAGGTCAGCAATCGAGAGGGGGAGATCGGTAATCAGGAGTGGGGGGGGAGGGGGGTTGGCGATCGGGAAGGAGGAGATCGACAATCGCGGTGGGGGACGGAGGTCGGCGATCAGTAGGGGGGAGGTCGTCGGTCAGTGAGGGGGATTGGCAATTGGGGGGAGGGAGGTTGGCTATGGGGAGGGGGGAAGTCAGCGATCGGGAGGGGGGGGATTGGCGATCCGCTTGGGGGGAGGTAGCTGCGGTCGGCAGCGTTGAGCACATAGAAAAAGAAAAGAAGGTCAGGCGGGGTGTAGAACGGGCTGCCGACTCGAGGTCACCCATTTTACACACGGAATCAAGATCAACCCCAGCGCCTTCAAAGCAACTTATTTGGCAAAAGTAGGAAATAATGGCGATGGCAACTCTCGGGGTCGGTACTGAGATTATTAACCCCCACAGGTGGCTTGTGATATTTTATTTTTTTATACTTTGAAAAATGACCAAAATCCCACTGCCCTTTAAGCTGCCTGGTAGAATCATTGGAACAGGAAATATAGAACACGTGTCCCCACGTGTTCCCCACGTGTTCCCAGTCCTTACACTCACACAGGCCCCATGCACATTAGCACCCCCTACACACACTGACTGAGTTCCGTCCTCCTTCCCAGCCCACATACGTGCCCCGCACTCACACATTTTATAAATCTATATCTGTCAACACCAAAGAATTTGCAGCCACAACCGTTGTGGATAAACTGGTGAGCCTGTTCTGGCTAAATTTGAATCTCTACCTCACTGATTGATACTGCCGTCAGCATATCCAAATGGAAAAGCCTCTCTTCCCTTTTCCACCTCTGATGTAATCACTTCAGTGCATGCTGTGACTTGAGTTTCTATTCTTAGTTTTCCTCAGGCCGAAATAAAGGGGCACAGCCTCTGTTCCCAAATCCTTCCTACTGCCGCATTATGGGATTTGGTCATTGCCCTGAACTCCCTGTTCTGGATCAGGACCATAGTTGCAGTGCACAGCATCTACCCATCGATATTACTGCCTCTCTCCCTGCACTGTGGAAAAAGGACTAAGTCACAGGAGCAAACAGTGCGATCTCTCTGCCATAGTGACTTCTACGTTATGCGGTCTGGTCTTTGTATTCTTGCACTGTCACTTGGAATGTATTATGTTTTTGGGTTTTAGTAGATATTCAATGTCACCAACCACACCCCGTGAGCAGATCTTATATTCCCTATGATCCGGAGTGTGCCTTTACCTGCCAAGTAAATGATAACGAGAACCGAACAAGGAACCCTTGCAGTGTTCTCCAACATACTGTAATATTTCAATGTGCTGCTAGGTGATTCTCCTCATCTTCAGTAGGCCGTTTGAATAACCATTCCATCAGACCAAGCCTCAGGCTCCAAACCAACATAGAACAAGTAAGTGAACAGTGCGCAATGCAAAATAATACATTGACCTACAATTACACAGGTCGGCTGCCATTTCTCAGTATTCAAACGCAGTCAGTGCTTGTGGAACCAGGTTGGAAAGCCTTATGATTCAGGAGCTTCAAAATGAAAAACTTGGTCACTTAAACAATTAATATATTAACCTCTCTACAATCTGACAGGAATCAGGCCTGCATTAACTGACTTTCAACATGCCCCATTGGAATGTGCATTCACATACCTCACAGAAACGTTCAACAGAAACCAAAATTCACCCAATGTGTACCAAGACCAGCAATAAAGGAGCCAGTTGGTAAACTAACACAGATAAACATGCTTCATTATTGTCACAGCACTGAATACCTCTCTGAACCACAGTGGAGTTCTACACGATGGGACTTGCCCTTCACATGGGTTCTTTATTGAAAGGAAGAGTGTGTGGCCCGACAGTGGGACCTTGTTTAGACATTTGGTGCCACATTCACACTCTATTCTTGGTTGTGATGTAACCAGCTCTAACCACACTGCTGCTTATATGCAATGCTCCTCTGTACTTGAGTCACTGAAGGGGAAAAATTTGCAGGGCTATGTGGAAAGGGAGAGGAGTGGGACTAATTGGATAGCTCTTTCAAAGACCTGGCACAGGTACAATGGGCCGAATGGCCTCCTTCTGTGCTGTATCATTCTACGATTCTATGATTCTATGAGTTGCTTGTTGACATTGTGTTTTGGGCATTATCTTTTTTTTTATTCGTTCAACCTGTAGCTGTCTCCTTTGAGCGGTGCCCATATCCATTCTCTGATGGCCAGGGTTTCAAAGGAATCTGATCCCAAGAAGACGGCGCACCCCTCTGAGAGATGTGCATTGAGGTGAATCATGAAGTCCTTCAAAGTGACAGAGGAATGATTGATTCTCTGTGAGGATAGTGTGATGAGGACGATGACTTGGCAAACTGCCAGAGTGCCGCAGTTTGCCAGGTCGCTACAGTAGATGGTGCTGAAGCTAAACTTGCTTGTGCTGAACTCAACAGACAAGACTCATCTATCCTCATTAGGCAGGTTCTCTGAGGCCAATGTGCGAGCACATCTGGGTTAGAGCAGGGCAATCCAGATGTCACTGTGAATATTGACAAGTGAATGTGAGCAGGAGTGACACCACCTCCCTGGCATTTTGATGGGCAACCATCTTCAGCCAGAAGTGCCGAGTGGATAATCCATCTCAGCCTCCTCCCGATATCCCCACCATCACGGAAGCCATTCTTCGGCCAATTCGATTCACTCCACGTGATATCAAGAAACGGCTGAGTGCACTGGATACAGCAAAGGCTATGGGCCCTGACAACATCCCAGCTGTAGTGCTGAAGACTTGTGCTCCAGAACTAGCTGCGCCTCTAGCCAAGCTGTTCCAGTACAGCTACAACACTGGCATCCACCCGACAATGTGGAAAATTGCTCAGGTATGTCCTGTCCACAAAAAGCAGGACAAATCCAATCCGGCCAATTACCGCCCCATCAGTCTACTCTCAATCATCAGCAAAGTGATGGAAGGTGTCGTCGACAGTGCTATCAAGCGGCACTTACTCACCAATAACCTGCTCACCGATGCTCAGTTTGGGTTCCGCCAGGACCACTCGGCTCCAGACCTCATTACAGCCTTGGTCCAAACATGGACAAAAGAGCTGAATTCCAGAGGTGAGGTGAGAGTGACTGCCCTTGACATCAAGGCAGCATTTGACCGAGTGTGGCACCAAGGAGCCCTAGTAAAATTGAAGTCCATGGGAATCAGGGGGAAAACTCTCCAGTGGCTGGAGTCATACCTAGCACAAAGGAAGATGGTAGTGGTTGTTGGAGGCCAATCATCTCAGCCCCAGGGCATTGCTGCAGGAGTTCCTCAGGGCAGTGTCCTAGGCCCAACCATCTTCAGCTGCTTCATCAATGACCTTCCCTCCATCATAAGGTCAGAAATGGGGATGTTCGCTGATGACTGCACAGTGTTCAGTTCCATTCGCAACCCCTCAGATAATGAAGAAGTCCGAGCCCGCATGCAGCAAGACCTGGACAACATCCAGGCTTGGGCTGATAAGTGGCAAGTAACATTTGCGCCAGATAAGTGCCAGGCAATGACCATCTCCAACAAGAGAGAGTCTAACCACCTCCCCTTGACATTCAACGGCATTACCATCGCCGAATCCCCCACCATCAACATCCTGGGGGTCACCATTGACCAGAAACTTAACTGGACCAGCCATATAAATACTGTGGCTACGAGAGCAGGTCAGAGGCTGGGTATTCTGCGGCGAGTGACTCACCTCCTGACTCCCCAAAGCCTTTCCACCATCTACAAGGCACAAGTCAGGAGTGTGATGGAATACTCCCCACTTGCCTGGATGAGTGCAGCTCCAACAACACTCAAGAAGCTCGACACCATCCAAGATAAAGCAGCCCGCTTGATTGGCACCCCATCCACCACCCTAAACATTCACTCCCTTCACCACCGGCGCACTGTGGCTGCAGTGTGCACCATCCACAGGATGCACTGCAGCAACTCGCCAAGGCTTCTTCGACAGCACCTCCCAAACCCGCGACCTCTACCACCTAGAAGGACAAGGGCAGCAGGCGCATGGGAACATCACCACCTGCACGTTCCCCTCCAAGTCACACACCATCCCGACTTGGAAATATATCGCCGTTCCTTCATTGTCGCTGGGTCAAAATCCTGGAACTCCCTTCCTAACAGCACTGTGGGAGAACCGTCACCACACAGACTGCAGCGGTTCAAGAAGGCGGCTCACCACCACCTTCTCGAGGGCAATTAGGGATGTGCAATAAATGCCGGCCTTGCCAGCGACGCCCACATCCCGTGAACGAATAAAAAAAAAGATAATGCCCAAAACACAATGTCAACAAGCAACTCATAGAATCATAGAATCGTAGAATGATACAGCACAGAAGGAGGCCATTCGGCCCATTGTACCTGTGCCAGGTCTTTGAAAGAGCTATCCAATTAGTCCCACTCCTCTCCCTTTCCACATAGCCCTGCAAATTTTTCCCCTTCAAGTACATAGGAGCATAGGAACATAGGAACAGGAGTAGGCCATTCAGCCCCTCATGCCTGCTCCGCCATTTGATAAGACCATGGCTGATCTGTGATCTAACTCCATATACCTGCCTTTGGCCCATATCCCTTAATACCTTTGGTTGCCAAAAAGCTATCTATCTCAGATTTAAATTTAGCAATTGAGCTCGTATCAATTGCCATTTGCAGAAGAGAGATCCAAACTTCTACCACCCTTTGTGTATAGAAATGTTTTCTAATCTCACTCCTGAAAGGTCTGGCTCTAATTTTTAGACTGTGCCCCCTACTCCTAGAATCCCCAACCAGCGGAAATAGTTTCTCTCTATCCACCCTATCTGTTCCCCTTAATATCTTATAAACTTCGATCAGATCACCCCTTAACCTTCGAAACTCTAGAGAATACAACCCCAATTTGTGTAATCTCTCCTTGTAACTTAACCCTTGAAGTCCAGGTATCTTTCTAGTAAACCTACGCTGCACTCCCTCCAAGGCCAATGTGTCCTTCCGAAGGTGAGGTGCCCAGAACTGCTCACAGTACTCCAGGTGCGGTCTAACCAGGGTTTTGTATAGCTGCAGCATAACTTCTGCCCCCTTGTACTCTAGTCCTCTCGGTATAAAGGCCAGCATTCCATTAGCCTTATTGATTATTTTCTGCACCTGTTCATGACACTTCAATGATCTATGTACCTGAACCCTTAAGTCCCTTTGGACAGCCACTGTTTTTAACTTTTTACCATTTAGAAAGTACCCTGTTCTATCCTTTTTTGATCCAAAGTGGATGACCTCACATTTGCCTACATTGAATTCCATTTGCCACAGTTTTGCCCATTCCCTATATCTATCAATATCCCTTTGTAATTTTACGTTTTCACCTACACTGCTTACAATGCCACCAATCTTTGTGTCATTGGCAAACTTAGATATGAGACTTTCTATGCCTTCATCTAAGTCGTTAATAAATATTGTGAATAATTGAAGCCCCAAGACAGATCCCTGCGGGACTCCACTAGTCACATCCTGCCAATGTGAGTACCGACCCATTATCCCTACTCTCTGTCGCCTTTCGCTCAGCCAACTTCCTAACCAAGTCCATACTTTTCCCTCGATTCCATGGGCTTCTATCTTAGCTAACAGTCTCTTATGTGGGACTTTATCAAATGCCTTCTGGAAGTCCATATAAATAACATCCATTGACATTCCCCTGTCCACTACTTTAGTCACTTCTTCAAAAAATTCAATCAAGTTTGTCAGGCACGACCTACCAATTTATCCAAATATTTATCCAATTCACTTTTGAAAGTTATTACTGAATCTGCTTCCACCGCCCTTTCAGGCAGTGCATTCCAGATCATAACAACTCGCTGCGTAAAAAAATTCTCCTCATCTCGCCTCTGCTTCTTTTGCCAATTACCTTAAATCTGTGTCCTCTGGTTACCGACCCTTCTGCTACTGGAAACAGTTTCTCCTTATTTACTTTATCAAAACCCTTCATGATTTTGAACACCTTTATCAAATCTCCCCTTAACCATCTCTGTTCTAAGGAGAACAATCCCTGCTTCTCCAGTCTCTCCACATAACTGAAGTCTATCATCCCTGGTACCATTCTAGTAAATCTCCTTTGCACTTTCGCTAAGGTTTTGACATCCTTCCTAAAGTGTGGTGCCCAGAATTGGGCACAATATATAAATGGTCAGCATAACTTCCTTGCTTTTGTACTCAATGCCTCTGTTTATAAAGCCAAGAATCCTGTATGCTTCTTTAACAGCCTTCTCAACTTGTCCTGGCATCTTTAAAGATTTATGTATCTGCACCCCATGGGATTAGGGGCTGTGGCAGCATGGATACAAAGTTGGCTAAGGGACAGAAAGCAGAGAGCAGTGGCGAACGGTTGTTTTTCAGACTGGAGGGAAGTATCCTGTGGTGTTCCCCAGGGGTCAGTATTAGGACAACTGCTCTTTTTGATAATATATTAATGACCTGGACTTGGGTATAGAGGGTATAATTTCAAAGCTTGCAAATGACACAAAACTCAGAAATGTAGTCAACCATTTAGTCAACATTGCCTCTCCTCATTCTTCCTACCAAAATACATCACTTCACACATTTCTGTGATAAATTCCATCTGCCATGTGTCTGCCCATTTCACCAGTCTATCTATGTCCTCCTGAAGTCTGTTACTACCTTCCTCACATTGTTTACTACATTTCTGAGTTTTGTGTCATTTGCAAGCTTTGAAATTATACCCTCTATACCCAAGTCCAGGTCATTAATATATTATCAAAAAGAGCAGTTGTCCTAATACTGACCCCTGGGGAACACCACAGGATACTTCCCTCCAGTCTGAAAAACAACCGTTCGCCACTGCTCTCTGCTTTCTGTCCCTTAGCCAACTTTGTATCCATGCTGCCACAGCCCCTAATCCCATGGGCTTCAATTTTGCTGACAAGTCTATTATGTGGTACTTTACCAAATGCCTTTTGAAAGTCCATATACACAACATTAACCGCACTACCCTCATCAACCCTCTCCGTTACTTATTTTGCAATGTGCAACTTTGTGGGTTTTACTCAGATATTTCTCATGGTCAGTGCCAGCGAGCATTCCTGTAAATGAGCCCTCGCTAACTATGATCCGAAGTGTACTGTTATATACCTAAGACCCACAATTCCTGGACTTGGGGGGGGGGGGGGCGGGGTTGCAGTGGCAGTGCAAGTGGTGCCGAAGGGCCTGAAATAGGGTGTGATCTGGTTCCACTGGGGTTTCTGGCCCCTTCTTTTAATAAGTGGCCAAGTTCCACTGGTAGTGGGGCAGGCGATTCTGGCATCTGCCCCCCTCCATTTGGTAGTCACCAGAAGAGGTGAGAACTGGCAGGATAATGTCATCTGCCAGAACTCCATGCAGTCCCACCTCTACCTCATCTCCATTTTTCAATGGCACTGGGGATCTCCACAGGTAGGCTTTAAGAAGCATCATAAAGGAGGAAAGAGAGGTGGAGAGACAAAGAGGTTTGGGGGGCATAATTGCAGAGATTAGGGCCTAGATGGCTGAATGAATGGCTGTCAATGGTGGGACGAAGGAAGTGGGGAATGGGCAAGAGGCCAGAGTTGGAGGAACTATTCACAGGGCCAAGAGGAATTCTGAATTCACCCAGATTCACATCACTAGGTGGCAGCCTATTCAAAACGTTAGTCATTGAAAGTGCAGAGCAATGAAGCTGTGCAATAAACCATCTCCAAAGTGCAGATTCCTGTATCTAACCTATGCTGTACCTGCCCCGGGAGTGTTTAATGGGGCAGTGAAGAGGGAGCTTTAGTCTGTATCTAACTGGTGCTGAACCTGCCCTGGGAGTGTTTGATGAGTGAGTGTAGAGCGAGCTTTACTCTGTATTTAACCCGTGCTGTACCTGACCCAGAAGTGCTTGATAGGATGCTATCTGGGAATCATTGACAGCATAATGTAGAAGTGTAGTGGGAACTCTACTTTGTGCCTGACTCATGCTGTACCTGACCTGGGAGTAGTAAGTGAGATGATGTAAAGAGAACATAGGAAAGAGTGAAGCATGAACCCCCAAAAAAATCTATTGGCCAATTAACCAGAGTCTGTTAAATGGACACTTTTTTGGAATTTGTATGTTTTTGGTTTACTACAGGACAAAGAGTAATTTGAGACATGACATGTGGTAAGTGTAACATGTGTGCGAGAGAGAAAACAGGGAAGTACAGGCCAGTTAGCCTGACATCAGTCGTTGGGAAAATGCTGGACTCCATTATTAAGGAAGTGGTAACGGCACTTAGAAAATCATAATATGATTAGGCAGAGTCAACATGAATTTATGAAAGGGAAATCATGTTTGACAAATTAATCAGAGTTTTTTGAGGATGTAACTAGCAGGGTAGATAAAGGGGTACCAATGGATGTAGTATATTTGGATTTTCAAAAGGCATTCGATAAGGTGCCACGTAAAAGGCTGTTACACAAGATAAGGGCTCATGGGGTTGGGGGTAACATATTCGCATCGATAGAGGTTTGGTTAATGGACAGAAAACAGAGAGTAGGGATAAACGGGTCATTCTCAGGTTGGCAGGCTGTAACTAGTGGGGTGCCGCAAGGATCAGTGCTTGGGCCTCAGCTATTTACAATCTATATTAATGACATAGATGAAGGGACCGAGTGTAATGTATCCAAGTTTGCTGACGATACAAAGGTAGGTGGGAAAGCAAGCTGTGAGGAGGACACGAAGAGTCTGCAAAGGGATATAGACAGATTAAGTGAATGGGCAAGAAGGTGGCAGATGGAGTATAATGTGGGGAAATGTGAGCTTATTCACTTTGGTAGGAAGAATAGAAAAACAGAATATTTTTTAAATGGTGAGAAATTATTAAGTGTTGGTGTTCAGGGAGATCTGGATCCTCGTACAAGAAACACAAAATGTTAGCATGCAGGTACAGCAAGCAATTAGGAAGGCAAATGGCACGTTGGCCTTTATTGCAAGGGGGTTGGAGAACAAGAGTAAGGAAGTCTTGCTACAATTGTACAGGGCTTTGGTGAGACCTCACCTGGAATACTGTGCGCAGTTTTGGTCTCCTTATCTAAGGAAGGATATACTTGCCTTAGAGGCGGTGCAACGAAGGTTCACTAGATTGATTTCTGGGATGAGAGGGTTGTCCTCTGAGGAGAGATTGGGTAGAATGGGCCTATACTCTCTGGAGTTTAGAAGGGGTTTGACAGTGTAGATGCTGAGAGGTTGTTTCTCCTGGCTGGAGAGTCTAGAACTAGGGGGTATAGTCGTAGGATGAGGGGTCGACCATTTAAGACTGAGATATGGAGGAATTTCTTCACACAGTGGGTTGTGAATCTTTGGAATTCTCTACCCCAGAGGGCTGTGGACGCTGAGTCATTGAATGTGTTCAAGGCTGAGATAGATAGATTTTTGGACACTAAGGGAATCAAGGGATATGGAGAAAGGGCGGGAAAGTGGTTGAGGTTGAAGATCAGCCGTGATCTGATTGAGTGGAGGAGCAGGCTCCAGGGGCCGTATTTTTTTTCTTATTCGTTCATGGGGATGTGGGCGTCGCTGGCAAGGCCAGTGTTTATTGCCCATCCCTAATTGCCGTTGAGAAGGTGGTGGTGAGCTGCCTTCTTGAACCGCTGCAGTCTGTGTGGTGAAGCTTCTCCCACAGTGCTGTTAGGGAGTTCCAGGATTTTGACCCAGCAACGAAGAAGGATCAGCGATATGTTTCCAAGTCGGGATGGTGTGTGACTTAGAGGGGAACGTGCAGGTGGTGTTGTTCCCAAGTGCCTGCTGCCCTTGTCCTTCTAGGTGGTAGAGGTCGCGAGTTTGGGAGGTGCTGTCGAAGAAGCCTTGGCGACTTGCTGCAGTGCATCCTGTGAATGGTACACACTGCAGCCACAGTGCACCAGTGGTGAAGGGAGTGAATGTTTAGGGTGGTGGATGGGGTGCCAATCAAGCGGGCTGCTTTGTCCTGGATGGTGTCGAGCTTCTTGAGTGTTGTTGGAGCTGCACTCATCCAGGTAAGTGGAGTGTATTCCATCACACTCCTGACTTGTGCCTTGTAGATGGTGGAAAGGCTTAGGGGAGTCAGGAGGTGAGTCACTCGCTGCAGAATATCAAGCCTCTGACCTGCTTTTGTAGCCAAAGTATTTATATGGCTGGTGCAGTTAAGCTTTTGGTCAATGGTGACCCCCAGGATGTTGATGGTGGGGGATTCGGCGATGGTAATACCATTGAATATCAAGGGGAGGTGGTTAGACTCTCTCTTGTTGGAGATGGTCATTGCCTGGCACTTGTCTGGTGCGAATGTTACTTGCCACTTATCAGCCCTAGCCTGGATGTTGTCCAGTTCTTGCTGCATGCGGGCTCGGACTACTTCATTATCTGAGGGGTTGTGAATGGAACTGAACACTGCGCAGTCATCAGCGAACATCCCCATTTCTGACCTTATGATGGAGGGAAGGTCATTGATGAAGCAGCTGAAGATGGTTGGGCCAATGACACTGCCCTGAGGAACTCCTGCAGCAATGTCCTGTGGCTGAGATGATTGGCCTCCAACAACCACTACCATCTTCCTTTTTGCTGGGTATGACTCCAGCCACTGGAGAGTTTTCCCCCTGATTCCCATTGACTTCAATTTTACTAGGGCTCCTTGGTGCCACACTCGGTCAAATGCTGCATTGATGTCAAGGGCAGTCACTCTCACTTCACCTCTGGAATTTATCTCTTTTGTCCATGTTTGGACCAAGGCTGTAATGAGGTCTGGAGCCGAGTGGTCCTGGCGGAACCCAAACTGAGCATCGGTGAGCAGGTTATTGGTGAGTTAACTGCCGCTTGATAGCACTGTCGACGACACCTTTCATCACTTTGCTGATGATTGAGAGTAGACTGATGGGGCGGTAATTGGCCGGATTGGATTTGTCCTGCTTTTTGTGGACAGGACATACCTAGGCAATTTTCCACATTGTCGGGTAGATGCCAGTGTTGTAGCTGTACTGGAACAGCTTGGCTAGAGGTGCAGCTAGTTCTGGAGCACAAGTCTTCAGCATACAGCCGGGATGTTGTCGGGGCCCATAGCCTTTGCTCTATCCAGTGCACTCATCCTTTTCTTGGTATCATGTGGAGTGAATCGAATTGGCTGAAGACTGGCTTCTGTGATGGTGGGGATATCAGGAGGAGGCCAAGATGGATCATCCACTCGGCACTTCTGGCTGAAGATGGTTGCAAACGCTTCAGCCTTGACTTTTGCACTCAAGTGCTGGACTCCGCCATCATTGCAGGATGGGGATGTTTGCAGAGCCTCCTCCTCCCGTTAGTTGTTTAATTGTCCACCACCATTCACGACTGGATGTGGCAGGACTGCAGAGCTGTGATCTGATCCGTTGGTTATGGAATTGCTTAGCTCTGTCTATAGCATGTTGCTTCCGCTGTTCAGCATGCATGTAGTCCTGAGTTGTAGCTTCACCAGGTTGGCACCTCATTTTTAGGTACACCTGGTGCTGCTCCTGGCATGCTCTTCTACACTCCTCATTGAACCAGGGTTGATCCCCTGGCTTATTGGTAATGGTAGAGTGAGGAATATGCCAGGCCATGAGGTTCCAGATTGTACAATTCTGCTGCTGCTGATGGCCCACAGCGCCTCATGGATGCCCATCTTTGAGCTGCTAGATCTGTTCTGAATCTATCCCATTTAACACGGTGGTAGTGCCACACAACACGTTGGATGGTGTCCTCAGTGCGAAGACGGGACTGTCGTCACCACGAGGACTGTGCGGTGGTCACTCCTACCAATATTGTCCTGGACAGATAGATTGGTGAGGACGAGGTCAAATAGGTTTTTCCCTCGTGTTTGTTCGCTCACCACCTGCGGCAGGCCCAGTCTGGCAGCTATGTCCTTCAGGACTCAGCCAGTAGTGGTGCTAGCAAGCCACTCTTGGTGATGGACATTGATAGTCCCCCACCCAGAGTACATTCTGTGCCCTTGCTACCCTCAGCACTTCTCTAGGTGGTGCTCAACATGGAGGAGGACTGATTCATCAGTTGAGGGAGGACGGTCGGTGATAATCAGCAGGAGGTTTCCTTGCCCATGTTTGGCCTGATGCCATGAGATTTCATTGGGGTCTGGATTCAATGTTGAGGACTCCCAGGGCCACTCCCTCCTGCCTGTATATCACTGTACCGCCACCTCTGGTGGGTCTGTCCTGCCGGTAGGGACAGGACATACCCAGGGATGGTGATGGAAGAGTCTGGGATGTTGGGTGAAAGGTATGTTAGTCTAGCTATATCAGGCTGTTGCTTGACTCGTCTGTGGGACAGCTCTCCCAATTTTGGCACAAGTCCCCAGATGTTAGTGAGGAGGACTTTGCAGGGTCGAATGGGCTTGGTTTGCCTTTGTCGTGTCCGGTGCCAAGTCCAGTTTTATTCTTATTATGACTTTGTTTAGCGAGATTGTATAACTGAGTGGCTTTCTCGGCAATTTCAGAATCAACCACATTGCTGTGAATCTGGAGTCACATAAAGGCCAGAACTAGGTAAGGACAGCAGGTTTCCTTCCCTAAAGGGCATTAGTGAACCAAATGGGTTTTTACGACAATCCGGTAGTTTTCATGGCCACTATTACTGATACTAGTTTTTTTAATTCCAGATTTTATTTAATCGAATTTAAATTCCCCAGCTGCTGTGTGTGGGATTTGAACTCATGACTCCAGATTATTCATCCGTGCTTCTGGATTATTAGTCCAGTAACATAACCACTATGCTACCATACCCGTATGGCCTACTCCTGCTCCTATATCTTATGTTCTTATGAATAGGCGACTCTGGACCTATGGTTTCCAAAGCTCTCCACCACTGTGAGTTTTCCTTGCCTCATGTCTGGGTCTGTTGTGGACTAATTAAAGGAGATTGATTGCTACGATTAGTCCACAACTCCAGTAATGTGTATCATGTGACTACCAGGATGGTAGAAGTGAACTCGATGGACCTTAGTCTTTCCCCCTCTAGTGATTCCTATGTTACTAAGAGTGAGATCAGCAGTCAGTAGAACCGCTCATTTTGTGTGTTGCTGGTTAGTTTGATTATCAAGTAGGGATATTATTTGTTCAGTATGATTTAGTGTGGGATCTCTTAAAGATTCCGGGATCGCTTAAAATTTTCACACTGAGCAAAATCACCTGAGATTCCATTCACTAAAATGTGCTGTTCCACAGCGCCTGCAGAACAGCTGCATCCTGATTCTAACCATTTCATTTGGGCTGTTGCTCGTTTCGAAACCATTTCGAGGTCGATTTGCCCTGTTCTGGCAAGGACTTGGTGGTGACAGTCGATGCCAAAATGACTCCATTCTCCAGCAGTGACATCCTTCACTTTGATGAAAATAAAAATTACATGTTAAAATAATGAGCACCGCCGGGCAGAACAGATGAAATGTTCTAAGTTGTTACGAGTCCGATCGGCACAGTGCTTCAGCTGCCAACAACACAATGCTGTGGTGAACTCTCTTTAAGATGAGCCAATATGCAAACATGTCTCGTTTTCAAAGGAACTCGGCACAAATCCTGCTCCAAACATTGTTCTGATCCAGCTGGAATGTTTCTTGGCAGGGCTGTTCCCTGTGATAGATTACCCTGAGAGGAGATGTGCTCCTTTGATCAGTTGATTTTGGCAGTTTCAATTTCCATTGCACACCGTTAGCAATATTGCCAGTTCAATGTGCTGAGATGTGGGTGGAGACCCGGTGGGCAGCTGGCAGAGGCCCCACACTGGTTAACCAGTTGTAGGGAAGAGAATCCGCATTCAGTAGGATTTGTACATGAGGCATGAATCTCTTGTCAGGTCGTGGGTTCAAGTCCCACTCCAGAGAACACATAATCCAGGCTGACTCTCCCAGTGCAGTACTGAATGAGTGCTGCACTGTCGGAGGTGCCGTCTTTCAGATGAGACGTTAAACCGAGGCCTCGTCTGCCCTCTCAGGTGGACGTAAAAGATCCCATGACACTATTTCTCCCCGGTGTCCTGGCCAATATTTATCCCTCAACCAACATCACTAAAAACAGATTATCTGGTCATTATCACATTGCTGTTTGTGGGATCTTGCTGTGCGTAAATTGGCTGCCGTCTAATGTTTCCTACATTACAACAGTGACTATACTTCAAAAGTACTTCATTGGCTGTAAAGCCCGTTGGAATGTCCTGAGGTTGTGAAAGGCGCTATATAAATGCAAGTTCTTTCAACAGTTGGCTGTTGCTTCTGTTCGGCGGGACAATTAGTTAATCTGGATGAATCGGTTGCTAAGGTGCCCAATCAAAGGCTCTGCTGTCTGTGACAGTGCATTGTAACCACAAGAACTGCTCTACCAGCGAGCTTCAGGAAATGAATCCAGAAAGGAAAAAAGTGGATAATAAGGAGTGGCAGGAAAAAGAAAACAGGGAGTGGGAAATGAGAGAAAGAGCTGAGATGGGGGAATGGAGAGTAGCAGGGTTAAAGGAAACCCAAGCTCAATAAATAGAGAAAGAGCGAGAGAAATAGATGAAGACAGATGAACACATACAGGACACGAGCAGCCAGAGAGAATGCAACTGCAGCCTGGGCAAGATGGAGTGAGGCATGGACGGTGGCAGAGCAGAATAGTTTCAGCAGTGGCACTGAGCACCAACCAGGATGGGAAACAAGAGCTACCAGTTATACCGGGCTCCTTCACCGGTGGAATGGACGTGACAGTCAACGTCTCCCTGTGCAATTTTCGATTCATTCAATGCACATGTGGTCACAGTTAAAAATAATAGCAGCCGCTCCTCAGCGCTATCAGGCCTAGAGCTCTGTGTGGTCACACGGACTGAAGACTCCAGTCGCTCTGTGTTATCGATGTCGTAAACTTAGCAGGACGATTGTCTCTGAGCGCTATATCGAACAAAATCGTCAAGGTGTCCTTTCACGGGTATTGTTTGAGCAAGACAAGAAACGCTCCCGTTATATTTACCTGCTAACACAGATTGAGCATCTGGTGTGCATTAAGGTGAAGTTTGCGTGCAATAGCCTTACTTAAAATTTGGTATCTCCCCCCCCCGCCCCCGTTTGGTTCAGGTAAAGAAAAGAAAGACTTGCATTTATATACCACCTTTCATATCAACAGGACGTCCCAAGGCACTCCACAGCCAATGAAGTATTTTTGAAGTGTAGTCACTGTTGTAATGTAAGACATGCAGCAGCCAATTTGCGCACAGCAAGATCCCACAAACAGCAATGTGATAATGATCAGATAATCTGTTTCAGTGATGTTGGCTAAGTGGTAAATAATGGCCCCTGCTCTCCTTCGAATAGTGCCTGGGATCTTTTACGTCCACCTGAGAGGGCAGACGGGGCCTCGGCTTTAACGTCTCATCGGAAAGACGGCACCTCCGACAGTGCAGCACTCCCTCAGAACTTCACTGAAGTGTCAGCCTGGATTTTGTGCTCAAGTCTCTGGACTGGGACTTGAACCCATGACCTTCTGACTCTATGGCTCCGATATTTACGGGGAGGGTGCGGGGAAGGCTGAAAACGGCTGAAGAAACGTTGCTGAACTTTTTGTTCCGTTTCCCGCCCGGCAGCAGCCAAATTGACAACCTGGCCGGCGGCTGAGAGGAAAAACCAACGGCAGGAGACCCTTGGGGATGGACCCCAGCAATCGGGAGGAGGGAAGGTCAGCCATCGCGGCGATTGCGGGGTTGGGAGGAGAGAGAGATCGGGGCCGAAGGGAGAGAGAGGCCAATGCAGCAGGGGGGAGAGAGAGGCCGCTATCGGTAAGGGATAGGCTGAAGGCTTCCTTGAAGGGCTGGGGGGAGCACTCCTGCTCCTCCTGGCCCAGAAGGAGTACTGGAAAAGGCACTTGCCTTGTGGAGCTGGCAGCTCCCGTCTCCCTTTCACTGCCGGGTTTCCCAACCCCTGGGAAACCCACGTGGCAACGGTGAATTTTAAATCAGGCTCCCAATTGTACGGTGGGAGCCCTATTTAAACATGTAAATGAAGTGATCCCCACAGTAAGTCTTTAAGCTCCCGCCCGTCATTGGGGGGATTAATATCGAGGCCAATGTAGCTCGCTGCATTGCATAAGTGAGGTTTTTTTTTGGTAGAGGTACTCCTGTTTGACTTGGTGCAGTGCCATTACAGTCTTGCCACTCACTAGCTGTTGCTGGCACTGAGACTGTATGCAAGGATTATTTGTCTATATAAAAGAAATGTTATTGATTTCAAATTACACCACTAATTACAAAAGAGAAATCCTCCACTGCAAGGCAAATAAGATTTTGTGAGATATAGCGCGCAGAGAATACCTTCCTGGTGAATCGATAACGCAGAGCGAGTGGAGTCTCAGATGCTAGTCCCAATACAGATGCCTCGTTCCCAACTCCTGCGATTTGCAGAGGTTTTTTCCAAAGCTCACGATCCGTGCTGAAATTTAAACACGTAGAAAGCTACGGTCAAATTTCTTGTGTGGTTTGCAAGCATTAAACACGTTTCCAAGCAAATTGGAACTGATAGCAATACTGTGAACAGCAAGTGGCAAGTGATATCGAGGCCCAACAGCTGCATTACAGGACTAGGTAAAACCAGTCAATACATTTCGAGCTCTACCCTGAGTCTCTCCCACCCTGCTTCCTCGGAACCCCTCAAAAGGAGTTACTTTCTGCCCCAGGAGAGGTCCAAAACCTGCCAGCATTACTCCCCATTATTACCCCCAACATTACACCCTAGCATTACCCCAACATCGCCTCCAATATTATCCCCACTATTACCTTCAACATTACCCTTAATATTACCCCCAATATTACCCCAGGCATCACCTCATTATCCCCAATATTACCTTCAGCATTACCCTTAAATTACTGCCAGTATTACCCCCAGCATCACCTCCAACATTATCCCCACCATTACCCCAGCATTCCCCTAATATTGCCCCCCAAAACACCTCTCATTGTTACCCCTATTACCCCCAAAATGGCTTCTCAGCATTATTCCTGATATTATCCCCATCATTACTTACAGCATTATTACCCCCAATATTACCCCTTTAATACCAAAGCATTCGCCCCAACCTTAACCCCAACAATAACCCCACCAAAGCTCCTCCGCAGTACTCCTGAGCGTTACACACAAAATGACACCCCAGCATTATACTTTAATATTAACCCCTACGTTACCCCTCAGCATTTCCCTCAATATTACCCTAAATATTACCCCTCAACATTGTCCCCCACGGTTGCTCCCAGCATTACATCCCAACATTACCCCCAAATATTACACCCACCATTAACCCCATTACTCATGGTATTACCCTCATACTGCGAGTGGCGCAAGCAGATTCAATAGTAACTTTCAAAAGGAAATTGGATTTCTACTTAAAAAGGAAAAATTTGCAGGGCAGTGGGGAAAGAACAGGGCAGCGGAACTAATTGGTAGCTTTTTCAAGGAGCCGGCACAGACACGATGGGCCGAATGGCCTCCTTCTGCGCTGTACGATTCGATGATTCTTTATTACTCCCACCATTACCACCAGCATTAACCTCAGAATCACCCATTAGCCCCAGTTTTATCCTCAACATTACTCCAGCCACTAATCTCCAACATCACCTCGACCATTACACCTCAGCATGACCAACATTACCCCCAGTATTACCCCACAGCATCACTCCCACTGTTAACCCTGCATCAAGAAAGAGAGATTTAAGTTAGATCCTAAACTTTATATTTTTTTTTAAGTACCAGTCGCTTATCAGTAAATGGACCGTGGGTTAAATTCTGCACTCCATGCATCGTAGAACCTTCTGGCCCCAGAAATTTCTGTAAGTTTCTGCTGGAATCATTTCTGTTCAGTTTATTTCTTACCCATTGACCTCTTCCCAGAATACGGTTTCACAATATCTCCTCCTGCTCTCAGTGTCTGCTCAACATTTGTTTTCCTTTAGATTCTGACTCATTTTGGTTTTTGCAGACTTCTGTTAAATTCTTTATTTGAGCTGCGTTGATTATTTCCGTCCGATTTGGTTGTTGACTGATTCATAATGGGAAATTTTAAACCTTGGACACCACTCTGACCAATCAGGAGCCACTTCACTGGCGTGTGAAGACGTTATCAGTCGGTTGAGGGGAGACATCAGCTGAGAACTGGAATGTTCCCTCCTAGTAACTAGTAAAAAGACGCAGGCAGGCAACAGTGCTCACACGTCAAGGCCCTTGCTGCTCAGTTATGGTGGGCACATGGAGCAATACCAGAGACAAATTGGTGCCAGGTTTGGTTGCTTGGGAACCGGAGATGTTGGGCTGCCGACTCTACAATGGTGCCCTGACGATGGTGAGACCCTGAGCCAATAATACGATCGAGGTCTCAGAGCGATAATGTCTTCACACGCCAGTAAAGTGGCTCCTGATTGGTCAGATTTAGAATTTCCCATGTTACCATAATCAAATAGGAAGGAAATAACCGACACAGTTCGATAAAGAATTTAACTGAAGTCCGTGAAAATCAACATGGGTGATCTGGTGTTTGGGATGTAAGGAAATCTGCACAAACTTGCTAAAGCACCCCTCCCCACTCATGTTTTCTCCCCCCGTATTCCTGATTGATGCTGGGATAGTTCCACGGATGCTGGGACACCAGTACCTCGGTCATTCTTCATGTACGGGCCCGATATGTTACTGTACCAGCACAGGAGGAGGCCATTCGGCCCATCTTGCCTGTGCCGGCTCTTCAAAAGAGCTATCCAATTAGTCCCATTCCCCTGCTCTTTCCCCATAGCTCTGAAATATATTTTCCCTTCAAGTATTGACCTAGTTCCCTAAGGTCAGAGAGGTCCCAAATTCACTCACTTGCTGCTGAATAAGTTGCTCTGAACGAGGGCAGCAGTTAAGAAAGAACTTGCATTTATATAGAGCCTTTCATGACCTCAGGACATCCCAAAGCGCTTTACAACCAAAGTACATTTGAAGCAAAGTCACTGTTGTAATGTAGCGGCCAATTTGTGCACAGCAAGATCCCACAAACAGCAATGTGATAACGACCAGATAATCTGTTTTAGTGATTGAGGGATAAATATTGGCCAGTGCCCTGGGGAGAACTTCCCTGCTCTTCTTCAAAATAGTGCCATGGGATCTTTTGACATCCACCTGAGAGGGCAGATAGGGCCTCGGTTTAACTTCTCATCCAAAAGGCGATACCTCCGACATTACAGCACTTGGAGCGTCAGCCTGGATTTTGTTTCCTGGAGTGGGATTGGAACCCACAACCTTCTAACACAGCAGTGAGAGTGCTACCCACTGAGCCACAGCTCACACAGGATACTTAGAGCACCTGAACTGATCTCAGTGCCTCTACGCCAAGGGAAAGGCAACACCTGCCTGGGCTCCAACTCCCAATCAACACCCAGCGACCATGGAGTAGATTTTTAGTTTGCCCTGTTATAGAAACCGCCTGATTCTCATTTCCATTTTTTTTAACGTCGTGCGTCAGGTTGGAAACCTCCCTGCCACGTCTTTGGTCGTCAGGGCTGGGCTTGGCTGTGATGCCTTGCACGGTTGAATGACCGCTACCAAGTCTCTCGCTACCAACGCTCACGCATGAAGAACGGGCAGTGGGTGAAGTGTGAGGACCGCTGATTCTGTACCCACGAATGAGTCAATATACGGAGGGGAAAAGAGGCTAAAATTGGAAGACGGAAAATGTGCATAACATGCAGCACAACTACTCCTGCAAACCCATACTCGGGTTAGCACTGGAAGCTCCCATTGTGTGAAGTGGCTTGTAATTCGATCCGTTTCATTGTGCACTGAGCTTCGGAATTGACAGCTCACAGAAAGACATCCACCCTCGATTAGAAAGAAAGAACTGGCATTTACAATAGTGCTTGATTAAACCTCAGAAACATTAAAAAGCGGTTCACGGCCAGTGAATTACTCTCAAGTATGGTGTTACTTAGGTGATTGCAGCGGCCACTTTGCACACAGCACTTACACCGAGTGTATTAAAGGGGCTCTTCACTGTTTTCAGCACCCATGATGCCATTGTCTCGGAAAGAGAAGCATATTACCGAATTAACCGGGAGTCACGAAAACACGTCACCGTATCTGCTGCCTCCCAGACCTTCTGTCTTCTCAGAAACAAAACGTGGGCAAACGGGATAACGCAGAGATGAAATGAGATTTAGCAACAAACTGAAGGGATTATCTTGAATAAGTGTCTTATTAGAGATCTAGGGGGCAGGTTTCTCTGTTTCTACACTTTGTGATGTGCCAGCCATGTCTATGTTGTGTGATTCTCAGCCCAATGCCCCATACCCGGCTTACCTATCGCTAACTGCCTAATCCAGCTCCTTATGTCAGGGTCTTTGGCAACGAGATGTGTTCACCCAAGGGCCACCTCAACCCCCCTTCCCCATGTCCCCAGGGCACTCAGTGACAGGCTGAGGTAGGCCGAAGATCTCCTTCCCTGCAACCATTCCTCTTTTTCCCAGAAACACACCTTGCAGCTTTGTCCTGGATTTTGCATATGGCCTGAATGAAGCTCTACTGTCGTGTAGTTAGGAGTCCCAGACAGTGCAGGAGAATTGGCCCAACACATGTTACATGTCACACGTGTAACCTGCATTGAGACTTTGGGCTGACTTTAATTATCGGTGATAGTGGAAAGTGGGCAGTAACAGATCGGCTGCCCATTATACACCCCGCCCATTACACCCCCGCCCATTATACACCCAGCCCGTTACACCCCCGCCCATTATACACCCCGCCCATTACACCCCCGCCCATTATACACCCCGCCCATTATACACCCCGCCCATTATACACCCCGCTCATTACACCCCCGCCCATTATACACCCCGCCCATTACACCCCCGCCCATTATACACCCTGCCCATTATACACCCCGCCCGTTACACCCCCGCCCATTATACACCCCGCCCATTACACCCCCGCCCATTATACACCCCGCCCATTATACACCCCGCTCATTACACCCCCGCCCATTATACACCCCGCTCATTACACCCCAGCCCATTATACACCCTGCCCATTATACACCCCGCCCGTTACACCCCCGCCCATTATACACCCCGCTCATTACACTCCCGCCCATTATACACCCCGCTCATTACACTCCCGCCCATTATACACCCCGCTCATTACACTCCCGCCCATTATACACCCCGCTCATTACACTCCCGCCCATTATACACCCCGCCCGTTACACCCCCGCCCATTATACACCCCGCCCATTATACACCCCGCCCATTATACACCCCGCCCATTACAACCCCGCCCATTATACACCCCGCTCATTACACTCCCGCCCATTATACACCCCGCTCATTACACTCCCGCCCATTATACACCCCGCTCATTACACTCCCGCCCATTATACACTCCCGCCCATTATACACCCCACCAGTTATACACCCCGCCAGTTATACACACCGCCCGTTACACCCCCGCCCATTATACACCCCGCCCATTACATCCCCGCCCATTATACACCCCCGCCCGTTACACCCCCGCCCATTATACACCCCGCTCATTACACCCCCGCCCATTATACACCCCGCCCGTTACACCCCCGCCCATTATATACCCCGCCCATTACATCCCCGCCCATTATACACCCCGCCTGTTACACCTCCCGCCCGTTATATTCCCTGCCTGTTATAACCCTCGCCCATTATACACCCTGCCCGTTATACCCCTCGCCCATTATGCACTCTGCCCGTTATACACCTCGCCCATTATACCCTGTCAGTTATAACCCTCGCCCATTATACACCCTGCCTGTTATAACCTCGCCTATTATACCCTGCCCGTTATACCCCTCGCCCATTATACACTCTGCCCGTTATACCCCTCGCCCATTATACACTCTGCCCGTTATACCCCTCGCCCATTATACACCCTGCCCTTTATACCCCTCACCCATTATACCCTGCCCATTGTACCCCTCGCCCATTATACACCCTGCCTGTTATACCCCTTGCCCATTATACACTCTGCCCGTTATACCCTCGCCCATTATACACCCTGCCCGTTATACCCCTCGCCCATTATACACCCTACCTGTTATACCCCTCGCCCATTATACACTCTGCCCATTATAACCCTTGCCCATTATTCACTCTGCCCGTTATAACCCTTGTCCATTATACACCCTTTCCGTTATAACCCTCGCCCATTATACACTCTGCCCGTTATACCCCTCGCCCATTATACACTCTGCCCGTTATAACCCTCGCCCATAATATACCATGTCCGTTATACCCCTCGCCCATTATACACTCTGCCCGTTATAACCCTCACCCATTATACACTATGTCCGTTATAACCCTTGCCCATTATATACTCTGCCCGTTATACCCCTCGCCCATTATACACTCTGCCCGTTATAACCCTCACCCATTATACACTATGTCCGTTATAACCCTTGCCCATTATACACTCTGCCCGTTATACCCCTCGCCCATTATACACTCTGCCCGTTATACCCCTCGCCCATTATACACCCTGCCCGTTATACCCCTCGCCCATTATACACTGTGTCCGTTATAACCCTCGCCCATTATACACTGTGTCCGTTATAACCCTCGCCCATTATACACTCTGTCCGTTATAACCCTTGCCCATTATACACTCTGCCCGTTATACCCCTCGCCCATTATATACCATGTCCGTTATACCCCTCGCCCATTATACACTCTGCCCGTTATAACCCTCACCCATTATACACTATGTCCGTTATAACCCTCACCCATTATACACTATGTCCGTTATAACCCTTGCCCATTATACACTCTGCCCGTTATACCCCTCGCCCATTATACACTCTGCCCGTTATAACCCTCACCCATTATACACTATGTCCGTTATAACCCTTGCCCATTATACACTCTGCCCGTTATACCCCTCGCCCATTATACACTCTGCCCGTTATACCCCTCGCCCATTATACACCCCGCCCGTTATACCCCTCGCCCATTATACACTGTGTCCGTTATAACCCTCGCCCATTATACACTGTGTCCGTTATAACCCTCGCCCATTATACACTCTGTCCGTTATAACCCTTGCCCATTAAACACTCTGCCCGTTATACCCCTCGCCCATTATACAGTCTGCCCGTTATACCCCTCGCCCATTATACACTATGTCCGTTATAACCCTCACCCATTATACAGTCTGCCCGTTATACCCCTCGCCCATTATACACTCTGCCCGTTATACCCCTCACCCATTATACAGTCTGCCCGTTATACCCCTCGCCCATTATACACTCTGCCCGTTATACCCCTCACCCATTAAACACTCTGCCCGTTATACCCCTCGCCCATTATACAGTCTGCCCGTTATACCCCTCGCCCATTATACACTCTGCCCGTTATACCCCTCACCCATTATACACTCTGCCCGTTATACCTCTCGCCCATTATACACTCTGCCCATTATAACCCTCACCCATTATACACTCTGCCCGTTATACCCCTCGCCCATTATACACTCTGCCCTTTACCTCTCGCCCATTATACACTCTGCCCGTTATACCCCTCGCCCATTATACACTCTGCCCGTTATAACCCTCGCCCATTATACACTATGTCCGTTATAACCCTTGCCCATTATACACTCTGCCCATTATAACCCTCACCCATTATACACTCTGCCCGTTATACCCCTCGCCCATTATACACTCTGCCCGTTATAACCCTCGCCCATTATACACTATGTCCGTTATACCCCTTGCCCATTATACACTCTGCCCGTTATACCCCTCACCCATTATACACTATGTCCGTTATAACCCTTGCCCATTATACACTCTGCCCGTAATAACCCTCACCCATTATACACTCTGCCCATTATAACCCTCACCCATTATACACTCTGCCCGTTATACCCCTCGCCCATTATACACTCTGCCCTTTATACCTCTCGCCCATTATACACTCTGCCCGTTATACCCCTCGCCCATTATACACTCTGCCCGTTATAACCCTCGCCCATTATACACTATGTCCGTTATAACCCTTGCCCATTATACACTCTGCCCATTATAACCCTCACCCATTATACACTCTGCCCGTTATACCCCTCGCCCATTATACACTCTGCCCTTTATACCTCTCGCCCATTATACACTCTGCCCGTTATACCCCTCGCCCATTATACACTCTGCCCGTTATAACCCTCGCCCATTATGCACTATGTCCGTTATACCCCTTGCCCATTATACACTCTGCCCGTTATACCCCTCGCCCATTATACACTATGTCCGTTATAACCCTTGCCCATTATACACTCTGCCCGTAATAACCCTCACCCATTATACAGTCTGCCCGTTATACCCCTCACCCATTATACACTCTGCCCGTTATAACCCTCGCCCATTATACACCCTGCCCTTTATACCCCTCGCCCATTATACACTCTGCCCGTTATACATGCCGCCCATTGACTTCAATGGAATGGAATATTGAGCAAGGTGTGTAATCATTCAGCTACCGCCCATTTCTCGCCGCTGCTGAAAGTTTAAATCAGTCCTCGTGTCATTGAAGAAGGATGAGAATGACCGAAGCCCTGGTTCATCACATTCCATAAGGACTGTGTCCAGACTAAAAGTTGGAGTGAACTTGGCTCCTTAGATACAAATGCAAAATCTACAATTGGGACTAAAAGTAGATCTGTAGAAAAGAAATCCTAGGATCTATTACTGGCACTTTATAAAACCTCAGTGAGATCACGAGGAGTTTTGTGTCTGTTTGTGGTCACCAAGTCTGAGATATAGAGGCAGCCAGTGCTGGTGGTGGGGTGAGGGGGGGACTGACAGAGGAGCAAGAAAGGTGACCCCAGGTTCTAGATAATCAAGCTGGCTGAGGAAGGTACTCTTAATAGGAAAGAGGAGACAGTGACAAGGGAAGTCAGTGCCAATTTCACCCTAGGAATAGCTCTCCCGAGCACCGGGGATTGGGAGGACGAGGGAGGGGAGATTCCCAGAGCTTATCTCTGAAAGTCTCTCTAATTCTACTGAATGGGACTGTACCAAACTGAAGTCTATGGAGCAGCAGCTGGCTTCCTGGAACAGAATGAACCCCTGCTGACAAAGGCCTCAATCCAATCCGAATGCCAGCGGATAATGAAGCCAATGTGATATTTAACTGAATACTTTGCAGTTCCTCAATCTGTATAACCACAAGCTGAGCTGGTATCTAATTGGTGTTTCTTTAAATTAATAAATTGCTATCAATATGCGCTAGGTAATGATATCCAGACGTCATTATATTTAATGCTAACTCTGCATATGTTGCTGAGTTGTTTGTATGTGGTGGGTCCTACTTGGTGTATGTGCTGTGTCTGCCTCACGAGGCCTGTATGCTCCAGCGTTGTGTTCATTTGGTTGTGTTTGTGACCTTTAGGTGCCACAAAGGTCAGAGGTATCCTGATCTTAAATAGAGGGTAAGGCGATGGATAGTGCAAAGCCACCGACTGCTGCCCCTGCCTCAGGGAGCAGAGGAAAAGAAAGAATTGCATTTGTCTAACACCTTTCATGACCTCAGGACGGCCCAAAGTGCTTTACAAGAACAACAACAACAACTTGCATTTATATAGCGCCTTTAACATAGTAAAACGTCCCAAGGCGCTTCACAGGAGCGATTATCAAACAAAATCTGACACTGAGTCACATAAGGAGATATTAGGACAGGTGACCAAAAGCTTAGTCAAAGAGGTAGGTTTTAAGGAGCGTCTTAACAGAGGAGAGAGAGATAGAGAGGCGGGGAGGTTTAGGGAGGGACTTCCAGAACTTAGGGCCTAGGCAGCTGAAGGCACGGCTGCCAATGGTGGAGTAATTAAAATCGGGGATGCGCAAGAGGCCAGAATTGGAGGAGCACAGGAATCTTGGAGGGTTGTAGTGCTGGAGGAGGTTACAGAGATAGGGAGGGGCGAGGCCATGGAAGGATTTGAAAACAAGGATGAGAATTTTAAAATCGAGGCATTCCTGGACCAGGAGCCAATGTACGTCAGTGAGCGCAGGGGTGATGGGTGAAAGGGACTTGGTGCAAGTTAGCATATGGGCAGCAGAGTTTTAGATGAGCTCAAGTTTATGGAGGGTGGAAGATGGGAGGTCGGCCAGGAGAGAATTGGAATAGTCGAGTCTAGAAGTAACAAAGGCATAGATGAGGGATTCAGCTGCAGAAGAGCTGAGGCAGGGGCGGAGACGGGCAATGTTATGGAGGTGGAAGTAGGCGGTCTTGGTGATGGAGTGTATACGTAGTCGGAAGCTCATCTCAGTGTCAATTAGGATTCTAAAGTTGCGAACGGTCTGGTTCAGCCTCAGACAATGGCCAGGGAGGGGGATGGAGTCGGTGGCTAGGGAACAGAGTTTGTGGTGGGGACTGAAGACAATGGCTTCAGTCTTCCCAATATTTAGTTGGAGGAAATTTCTGCTCATCCAGCACTGGATGTCGGACAAGCAGCGTAACAAATCAAAGACAGTGGAGGGATCGAGACAGACAATGAAATACTTTCGAAGTGTAGTCAATGTGGGAAACGCAGCAGCCAATTTGCGCACAGCAAGGTTCCACAAACAGCAATGTGATAATGACCAGATAATCTATTTTTAGATGTTAGTTGAGGGATAAATATTGGCCAGGACACTGGGGAGAACTCCCCTGAAGGGTTCCCATCATCTCACCCAACAGCAGCAATAACTTACGTTGCTGTAGACCTCTCGACCTTCAGGGAGATACCTCAGAACACTTCACAGGTGGATGAAAAACAATAGACAATGAGCAGAAGGAAAAAGTGGACGTCGGGGTGGTGGAGAAACGTTTTTAAGAGGTTGCTGAAAGCGAAGAAGGAACTTGGAAGGAGTCTAGAGATCAAGGTTGTAGAGGCTGAAAGATTGAATTAGAGGCAGGATGTCTTCTGTTGAAGCCTCGCATGATGCAGAGTTTGGATTTGACACCATCAGGCCAGACAGCCTTTTGGCACAAAGTCAAAATGGATAGGAATTTATAGAGCAGTTGAATGTGTCTGTTAATTCCTTGTGTGTGTGTTAATCACGCAACACAAAGAAAGAATGTGAATTTTTAAGGCGCCTTATCACATCCCCAGGATGTCCCAAAGTGCTTTATGAGTTGTCAGACTTGGCTTAGTTGGTAGCATTGTCGCCTCTGAGTCAGAGGGTCGTGGGTTCCAAATTCCTCTCCAGAGACTTGAGCACAAATTCCAGGCTGACGCTTCAGTGCAGTACTGAGGGAGCGCTGCACTGTCAGAGGTGCCGTCTTTCGGATTAGACATTAAACCCAGGCTCCGTTTGCCCTCTCAGGTGGATGTAAAAGATCCCTTGGCACTATTTGAAGAAGAGCAGGGGAGTTCTCCCTGGTGTCTTGGTCAATATCTATCCCTCAACCAATGCCTAAAAACAGATTTTCTGGTCGTTATCACATTGCTATTTGTGGGAATCTTGCTGTGCTTAAATCGGCTGCCATGTTTCCTACATTATAACAGTGACTACACTTCCAAAAAGTACTTCATTGGCTGTAAAGCACTTTGGGGCATTGGGAAAGGTGCTATACACTGGGAAATTCTCTCTTTCTTTATATCCAACGAATTGCTCATGAGATACAGCAACTGTTATGAGGTGGACATGGCAGCCTGTTTGCACACAGTAAGGTTCCACAGACAAGAAATGAGATGATCAATTAATCTGTTTCTGGTGGAGGAATGAATGTTGACCAGGACACTAAAAGAATTCCCCGCTCTTCACATAGTGCCACGTGATCTTTTACATCCACCTGAACAGGCAACAAGACCTCGGTTTAACATTTCATCTGAAAGACGGCACCTCCAACAGTGCAGCACTTCCTCAGTACTGCACTGAAGTGTCCGCCTAGATTTTGTGCCAACGTCCTGAGGTGAGGTTTGAACCCAAAATCTTCTGGCTTAGGAGCCAAGGAACATGAGTAGGCCATTCAGCCCCTCAAGCCTGTTCCGCCATTCAATCAGATCATGGCTTATCTGTACCTCAGTTCCATTTACCAGCCTTTGCTCCATATCACTTGATACCCTTACCCAACAAAATTCTGTCGATCTCAGTCTTGAAAATTTCAAGTGTCTTAGCAGCCACAGCCTTTTGGGGGAGGGAGTTCCAGATTTCCACTACCCTTTGTGTGAAAAAGTGCTTCCGGATTTCACTGCTAAACAGCCCAGCTCTAATGTTAATAATATGTCCCCTTGTTCTGGATTCCCCCGCCAGAGGAAATCGTTTTTATATAAATGTTCCATTGAGGTTAACGAAAAGAAAATCGAGTGTGGTGTAAAGTGAACTGCTGATTCGCTACGAGCGCGTTTTGTGCTATTGGCTTTGACCAGTTTCACTGCCATTGGCTTCAGGAGTTGGGGAAAAAAATTGGAGAGAAAACAAAGCACAGAAGAGAATGACTGAGCGATTATCACTTTATTAAGCCACACTTGGACCCTTGTAAATTCACAAGGCAGTCCAACGCGATTGAATGCTTGTTGCCATGTTCTGCCTGGCAACCAAGAAGCCCACAATACCCAGTGGCATGAAGGTTATGTGATAAAAGGACACTGCTGAGCCAACGGAGGCTTTCAGTGTAACTGCTGCGAGCGAGTCCTCTTGGCAAAACAGATCACCACCATCTGCTGCTTTGTTTGTTTTTGAATTGAAGTGAATTCCTGTGAATCAACCCAATTTCTCTGGAAACCCCTCCTCCGGATCCCCTCAACTTCGCTCCCCCCCACCGCAATATTGTCGGTCTCCTTTCACATGGAAATGGAAATGTACGTAGTCACTGAGTGGAAATATTCCTGCAGTCAACGTGTGTTGTAAAGGAACGCATAATGTCAGCAGAGCTTGTCCAAGACACAGTAATTAACCAAATCCTGGGGTTGGGGGCTGGTTAGGGGCTGAAATTGGTCTTCGAGCGACAGGGCGAAATGGGCAATAGCGAATTGGGAGCACGTGTGATCGGGCGGGGTGTATAACGGGCTGCCAATTCGCTATTGCCCATTTCGTCGGGGTCCAATGTCAGCCCCAGTATCTCCACACAGACTGGCCCCCACATCCACTTTGCGGGATGCATTTTGGAAAGGCCCGACAACACTTGCGCCTCGCATCCCACGTTGCAGTTGGTGGCGCCGGGCACTGCCTTTCTGTGACCTTGCCTCTCGCAGTGAGAAAACCCAAACTGCCCACTGGTGGTGAGTTCCCTCGACCGGAGCTCTCAGTGCGCACAATTACATAGATTTTACAGCACAGAAACAGGCCTTTCGGCCCAACTGGTTTATGCCGGTGTTTACGCTGCACTCGAGCCTCCTCCCTCCCTACTTCATCTAACTCTATCAACATACCCTTCTATTCCTTTCTCCCTCATCTGTTTATCTAGCTTCCCTTTAAAGACATCTATGCTATTCGCCTCAACCATTCCATGTGGTAGCAAGTTCCACATTCTAACCACTCTCCCGGTAAAGAAGCTTCTCTTGAATTCCTTATTGAATTTATTAGTGACTATCTTATACGTATGACCCCTAGTTTTGGACAGAATTTTAGCAATGAACAGGATTATATTCCAATTTCGATTTACTTATTTAGTTTTCCCTTGATGGAGTTTCGAGGAAGAAGGGGAGGGAGGGGGAAGAAGGTTGTGCAGTAGCACAGAGCACTTGCCTGTTAACTAGATGGCAGCAAACGCTTTCAGTCAGATATAATCATAGACTCTTACAGCACAGGAGGCCATTTGGCCCATCATCCCTGTGTTGGCTCTTTGAAAGAACTATCCAATTAGTCCCATAGCCCTGCAAATTTTTCCTTTTCAAGTATTTGTCCAATTCCCTTTTGAAAGTTATTATTGAATCTGCTTCCTCCGCCCTTTCAGGCAGCGCATTCCAGATCATAACAACTCGCTGTGTAAAAAAAATTCTCCTCATCTCCCCCCTGGTTCTTTGGCCAATTATCTTAAATTTGTGTCCTCTGGTTACTGACCCTCCCACCAGTGGAAACAGTCTATGCCTAACATAATTTTCCCAAAATGGATCTTTTCCCCCATGAAACATAGCAGGAAGAATCCTCTCCAACTAAAACTCCAGCTAATATTTACCCTCTGTGTTAATGTAGCAGATCTGTCTGTAACAGGTACATTCTAAAGAATGCTTACCGGACTTAAAAAGTCAATGCAGTATTTAGTATCTCAGTTAGTTGACCTCGTGACTTGGGCTTCTTAGAGGTCATGAATAATATAGAGACAATAACAATTTGTAGAAAATGGATCAATACCTGAATCTATTTGACCCCAAGCTGACCTCATATCCTCTCCCATCACAAAAAACATCTACTTCCACCTCCAGGAGCATTGCCCGTCTGTGTCCCTTCCTCAGCCCATCATTAGTAGCTTTCAAAAGTCAATTGGTTATATAGGTGTCAGCCATGGCTCAGTGGTAGCTCGCTTGCCTCTGAGCCAGAAGATTGTGGGTGCAAGTCCCGGCTGGCACTCCAGTGCTGCACTGTCGGAGGTGCCAGCTTTCGGATGAGATGTTAAATTGAGGCCCCGTTTGCCCTCTTGGAGGTTGACCTAAAAGACCCCATGGCACTATCTTGAAGAAGAGCAGGAGAGTTCTCTCCGGTGTCCTGGCCAATATTTATCCCTCAAGCAACATCACCAAAACAGATTATCTGATCATTATCACGTTGCTGTCTGTGGGACCTTGCTGTGTGCAAATTGGTTGCCGCGTTGCCTACATTACAACAGTGACCACACTTCATTGGCTATAAAGGTTTTGAAAGGCGCTATACAAATGCAAGTCTTTGCATTTGAAAATTTGTGAAATGCAGAGCGGGTTCAGAAGCCGGCTCCAACCTGCCGACTTCTGAGTTCCCCACAGACGCACCTGTGTGTGTGCGCGGTGTCCCGAGTCCGGAAGTCCCACTGGCAATTAAAGCCGGTGGGATGATAGATGATGAAGAACCAAATGTACCTCAGAGGTACTTAAGGCACTTTACTTGTGACATATTAGGTAGTTAGAACAATTTTTAACTTACCTGGGCGGCTTTCCCACGGCTTCTGATTCACACCTGATTTCACCAACGTGAAGGGTCGGATCAGGGAAAATTAAATAAAAAACCATTGCATGAAGTTAAAACACAAAATCAACCTACCTTTCCACTCTGCACTGATATCCGATGTCTCCTTCTCCGACCTCCCCCTCTTCACCCCTCCGATGTCCCCTCAATCTTCCCCTCTCCCCTCCTATCTTCCCCTCTCCCCCCCTGATCTTCCCCTCTCCCCCCCCAATCTTCCCCTCTCCTCCCTCTTCTCCTCAATCTTCCCCTCTCCCACCTCCCCCCCATCTTCCGTTCCATCGCAGGATGACATCTCGCTCTGTCTCTTTCTCTCTCCCTCCCTGTCGTTGCAGCTCCTGTCGGCAGCCAGCCTGTCAGTCAGGCTAGCAGCTGGGTGCGAAACCCGGAAAGAACTTTAATGACCATCAATTACGTCGCGATCGCGTCGGAAACGGTAAGTTTTGTTTATTCGGATTTGCCACGCGCACCTCCACCTCCACCCCCCTCCCCCCACTGCCAACCCACCACCATTTCAAAATTGAGCCCTTGGTCTCCAGAGTAAGGTTGCCAACTGTGGTTGGACAAATGTAAGGAGTCTTACAACACCAGGTTATAGTCCAACAGCTTTATTTGAAATCACAAGCTTTTGGAGCGTTCCTCCTTCGTCAGGTGAGTCACTCACCTGACGAAGGAGGAAAGATCCGAAAGCTTTTGATTTCAAATAAAGCTGTTGGACTATAACCTGGTGTTGTAAGACTCCTTACATTTGTCCACCCCAGTCCATCACCGGCATCTCCACATCATGGACATATTCTGGGAGGTTTCATCACATGACTTCCCAGCTCTATTAACCCTGCCCCCATGCTCCCACCATTGGTCGCCCAACACGTCCATCCGATGCACATTGCCTTCCCACGGCCAATTGGAAAGCGAACAGACTCTTCATTACCGGATTGGTTGATTCTTGATTGTTTTTCCCTTTCTCTCAGTTTGAGGATTTGAATTCAGTTCAAGAAAACCTGGAAGTAACAAGCTGGTGTCAGTAAAAGTGACCATGATGCTGTTGGATTGTAATAAAAACCCAACTGGTTCACTAATATCCTTTAGGGAAGGAAACCTGCCGTCCTTACCCAGTCTGGCCTATAAGTGACTCCAGTCCCACAAATGGCCCTCTGAAATGACCCAGCAAGCCACTCAGTTGTATCAAACTGTCACAGTGGTTCAAAAAGAAGGCCCACCACCACTTTCTCAGGGCAACTAGGGATGGGCAATGAAAATGCAGGTCTTGCCAGTGGTGCCCACATCCCCAGAATGGATAAGAAAAAACACAGCCTCTTAATTGGTTATGTATGAACACTTAAACTGCCAGAAAGTCCAAGAAATTCCAAGCTCCCTGCACCAGCCATTTTTAAAATTTCTCAGCAATATTGAAATAAACTCTAATGTTACAGTTCTAGAGTTACTGATGTTGGAAATATGCTATTATTAATGCTACCGAGGATTGTTAATCCTTCTTACTAATAACTTCCACAATGATTCGGGCTCGAGTGTGACCGAACATGCAAGCTTTATTATAGACACAAGAACATCGTTCTAATGGGGTTATACCAAACAACAAGTATATATATAATAACATTCTAATACATTTATATATCAAATATACAAGGATAGTACAACCTGTCCCTCGGAGGTTTCAAGCTGATCAGGCCTGGTATCGTAGGGTGTGTGGGCCTCCGCCATCCTGAGAAACTGCTTCTAACTTTAGTGGGACAGTGTCCCAGTTTATATATCTTTCTGAAGCATATTTGCTTCTGGTAGCTTAACGACATTAGTCTCATGATGTCATCTGTCCCGACATCTCCCCCCACCAGGGTGTCCATTGTTCCAGACACCTTTCCGATATCCATTCTATGGTGTTAACTGTTATCCATTCTATCTATCGTAAACAATTTTACAACACCAAGTTATAGTCCAGCAATTTTATTTTAAATTCACAAGCTTTCGGAGGCTTCCCCCTTCCTCAGGTGAACGATGCTGTAACTTGGTGTTGTAAAATTGTTTACAATTGTCAACCCCAGTCCATCACCGGCATCTCCACATCATATCTTAAGGGGGAGGGACATGTCCTTATCTTTCTGTGTATTTTGATTGTTCAGATGCAAATATTTAAGATGTCTCATCCTGTATGTGCCAATAAAAGCTTCTGTAGGTACGTAAAAGCTACTATAGGTATGTAAAAAGGAAAAGACTGGCAAAGGCAAACGTGGGTCCCTTACAGACAGAGACAGGAGAATTTATAATGGAGTATAAGGAAATGGCAGAGAAATTAAACAAATACTTTGTGTCTGTCTTCATGGAAGAAGAAACAAAAAACCTCCCAGAAATACGAGAGAACCAAGGGTCTGGCGAGAATGAGGAACTGAAAGAAATTAATAGTAGTAAAACAAAATACTAGAGAAATTAATGGGACTAAAAGTTGATAAATCCCAAGGACATGGTGATCTGCATCCCAGGGTTTTGAAAGAGGTGGCTATAGAGATAGTGGATGCATACTACCTCTAGGGTAGTAATCTCAGGATTACTCCCCGTGCCATGTGCTAGCGAGAGCAGAAATAGGAGAATAGACCAGATGAATGCGTGGCTTGAGAGATGGTGTAGGAGGGAGGCGTTTAAATTCCTGAGGTATTGGGACCAATTCTGGGAAAGGCGGGACCTGTACAAGCTGGACGGGTTGCACCCAAGCAGAACCGGGACCAATATCCTCACAGAGGCATTTGCTAGTTCTGTTGGGGAGGGTTTAAACTAGTATGGCAGGGGGATGGGAACCAAAGGGCAGGTACAGATAGGACAAATTCAGACCAGGAAATGGGAAGTAGAAAAGCAGTTAGTGAGGTAGTTAGCAACTCAGAAAGACAAAAGAAGCAAAGGTTAAATAGTGTTCAGCACAGGAATTTGATAGGGTTAAAGGGTATATACTTCAATGCAAGCAGTATTACAAACAAAGCAGATGAGCTAATGGCGCAGATAGACACATAGCAGCATGATATCATTGCTATAACGGAAACCTGGCTTAAAGAGGGGGATAATTGGCAGCTCAATATCCCTGGATATAGAGTTTTCAGGCAGGACAGAGTGGGTGATAAATCCATTTCCAGTGGTGTGCCACAGGGCTCAGTGTTGGGTCCCTTGCTCTTTGTGGTATATAGTAATGATTTGGACTTGAATGTAGGGGGCATGATTAGCAAATTTACAGACGACACAAAAATTGGCCGTGTAGTTGATAGTGAAGAGGACAGCTGTAGGCTCCAAGAAGATATCAATAGATCGGTGGAGTGGGCGGAAAAGTGGCAAATGGAATTCAACCCGGAGAAGTGTGAGGTAATGCACTTAGGGAGGGCAAACAGTAAAAGGGAATACGCAGTAAATGGGAATATATTGAGAGGGGTAGAGGAAGTGAGAGACCTTGGAGTGCATGTGCACAGGTCCCTGAAGGTGGCAGTACAGGTAGGTAAGGTTGTGAAGAAGGCATATGGAATGCTCTCCGTTATTAGCCGAGGTATAGAATACAAAAACAGGGATGTAATGATGGAACTGTATAAAATGCTGGTAAGGCCACAGCTGGAGTATTGTGCACAGTTCTGGTCACCACATTTCAGGAAGGACGTAATTGCTCTGGAGAGAGTGCAGAGAAGATTTACAAGAATGTTGCCAGGGCTTGAAAATTGCAGCTATGAGGTGAGATTGGATAGGCTGGGGTTGTTTTCCTTGGAGCAGAGGAGGCTGAGGGGAGACTTGATTGAGGTGTACAAAATTATGAGGGGTCCAGTATGAGTAGACAGGAAGTATCTGTTTCCCCTAGCGGAGAGTTCAAGAACTAGAGGACATAGATTTAAGCTGATTGGCGGAAGGATTAGAGGGGACATGAGGGAAAACCTTTTTACCCAGAGGGTGGTGGGTGTATGGAATTCGCTGCCCAATTTGGTGGTAGAAGCAGGGACCCTCAACTCTTTTAAAAAGTACCTGGACCTGCACCTAAAGAGCTGGAAGCTGCAGGGCTAAGGACCGGGTGCTGGAAGGTGGGATTAGAATGGGCACCTGGTTGTTTTTCGAGCCGGCGCGGACACGATGGGCCGAATAGCCCCCTTCTGTGCTGTATCTTTTCTATGGTTCTATGGTTCTATTGGTTGTCATCTTCCAAAATTCTATAGATTCTGGAACGGTTCCTGCAGATTGGAGGGTAGCAAATGTAACCCCACTATTTAAGAAAGGAGGGTCAGAGAAAACAGGGAATTACAGACCTGTTAGCCTGACATCAAAAGTAGGGAAAATATTAGAATCCATTATAAAGGATGTGATAACTGGACACTTAGAAAATAATAATAGGATTTGGCAGAGTCAACATGAATTTATGAAAGGGAAATCATGTTTGACAAAACTATTGGAGTTCGTTGAGGATGTAACTAGTAGAATAGATAAGAGGGAACCAGTAGATGTGGTGTATTTGGATTTTCAGAAGGCTTGCAATAAGGTCCCACACAGATGGTTAGTGAACAAAGTGAGAGTGCATTGAATTGGGGGTAATATATTGGCATGGATTGAGAATTGTTTAACAGACAGAAAACAGAGAGTAGGAATAAATGGGTCTTTTTCAGGTTGGCAGATTGTGACCAGTGGGGTACCGCAGGGATCGGTGCTTGGGCCCCAGCTATTCACAATCTATATCAATGATTTGGATGAGGGGACCAAATGTAATATTTCCAAGTTTGCTGATGACACAAAACTAGGTGGGAATGTGAGTTGTGAGGAGGATGCAAAGAGGCTTCAAGAGGATATAGACAGACTAAGTGAGTGGGCAAGAACATGGCAAATGGAATATAATGTGGAAAAATGTGAAGTTATCCACTTTGGTAGGAAAAAAAGAAATGTAGAGTACTTTTTAAATGGTGAGAGATTGGGAAATGTTGATGTTCAAAGGGACCTGAGTGTCCTTGTACATGAGTCACTGAAAGCTAACATGCAGGTGCATTAAGCAATTAGGAAGGCAAATGGTATGTTGGCCTTTATTTCAAGAGGATTTGAATACAGGAGTAAAGATGTCTTACTGCAATTATATAGGGCCTTGGTGAGACTGCACCTGGAGTATTGTGTACAATTTTGGACTCCTTACCTAAGAAAAGATATACTTGCCATAGAGGGAGTGCAACGAAGGTTCACCAGACTGATTCCTGGGATGGCGGGATTGTCCTAGGAGGAGAGATTGAGTAGACTGGCCCTGTATTCTCTAGAGTTTAGAAGAATGAGAGGTGATCTCATTGAAACATATAAAATTCTTACAGGGCTCGACAGGGTAGATGCAGGGAGGATGTTTCCCCTGGCTGGGGAATCTAGAACCAGGGGTCACAGTCTCAGAATAAGAGGTAGGCTATTTAGGACTGAGATGAGGAGAAATTTCTTCACTCAGAGGGTGGGCGGGCCCTGTTTATCAATAAGGGCCCGCCCAATCAATACGCACAACATAATTACTAGCCGCAATACACAGCATTGAAAAATAACTAATAGTCGTACCACCATTCTTGTCCACGGATGGACAGAGAAATTCGCATCATCAGCTTTTTATAAATTGAAAATACTACACAAAACATTACAACAATAATTATAGTCAGAACAAACTGAGCAAGGATTGAAACCTGTGAGAGAATTCTGGCCCGAGGATGTGTTATATTATGTTATATTCTATTTCCCACCATTTCGGTCCCCCTAGCTGTCCTATATCGCTTTCCATGGCCGCATTTTGTTGTTGTAGGTCGATTAGATGACGCACTGAGGTGACCATCCGGTCGAGTAGTTTTAAGATTCAGTGACAGCGGTGGAATCGAATGTCCAAATTGTATAATTGTCTTTTGAGCATCTTCTCTTAAACCGATCTCCACCTGAATTTCTGTAGCATTGTGAACGTTCACTGGAATCAGGACTGAACTCGCAACTCTCCTGGGTAACTCAGGGGTAAAGCAAAATGATAGAGTTAGTACAGGGCACTCCTGTTTCCCATGGCGGTAAGTCAAGTCTGATGTCGTCACGTAGTCGCGACCTCTTCCCAAGTGTCCGTGCTTTGCCTGTCCTGATTTCCATCTTCTAATACTAACAGTACGGTTAGGGGAGTGCCCATCTAGGGTGAAACCACAAGCCTGGACTCTGTTCTGGGTAACATCTCAGTGACACATCCATGTGCCCTTGATCCGAGTACAGCAAAATAAATCTGGTGCTACCCAGGTTTCACCCTTTGTCAATACCTTTGGATAGCTGACAAATTCTTTATGCATGTCACCTTCAAGGATGCCTATGGACTCCACCTTAAAGATCTCTGAAGGCTTCTGATGGGGTGAAAGGCGTAGAATGGCCATAGTCACCATGAAAACGTGTCCGTCTTTTCTGTCTTCACAGGAGTGTTTCACTGGGTGTACAGATCCCATATTACAATGGTTTCCTCCATTCTCCCCAGTCCACTTAACTAGCTGTTCGTCCGTTATAAAAGGGATGCAATTTTCCTCAATGTCTCCCAATCCCTTCGGCACCTGAAGCATCATAAACCCACCGTACATGCTGCACATGATTCCTCTGGAGATCTGATGTCACTGACCATTGTATTGACTTTTTTTCTGAGTCTGACGAAAGTTATCGACCATTTCCTTCAGAGACACTAAAACTTATTGCTGTTCATACAATGACCCTGTCACTATCCTATTCTCTCCTTTCATGATGCCTTTTAATTGATTTCGCATGGCTTCATCGTGTTCCCAAATGCTCTCTATGTCTATCCAATCGGCTGTTCCTGTTATAGTCCCTATACCCAACCATTCAGCCGTTTTCCTTTCTGTTTACTGGGAGGGGGGGGTGGTTATTCCTTGGGATTTTGTCTATGTCCCGATCTGAGTTTCTCTCCATAAACCATCTGGGTTTCTCGTTGTTATCTGTTGGTAGAATCTCTCATAAGTTTCATTACTTATGAGAGATTCTACCAACCTGGCAAGAAACCTGGTAACAGAGCAACTTTTGAAAAATTAAACAGAACAGGGAAGATATCAAATCTCACACCATTGTATAGGGTCTGATATGTATTGAAAACCAATAAGCCATTGCTGGGACCTTTGTCCACAATCAGGCACCCGGTGGAGGCTGAATGGGTGGTTGGTTCTGACAACTTTACATTCTCGATTACTTTAAAGCAGAAGGACCAGGGTGACAGCATTCTGGCTTCTTCTCTCATCGGGCACCCATAGCAATCGGCATGTCACTTCCAGACCTGAGGGAAATTCAGAGTGCTTGTCATTGCCCGTGTCCCATTAGGGAACGCAAAGTTGTCCTTAGTGTCCACCATATAAGGCATGCCAAAAGGCACCAGCTCACTGTCCTTAATGGTGTTTGCACTCATCTGATACCATTTGATAGTAGCTGGTTCTTTTCCCTCCCTTCCCTGAATCGAAGCCCTTTCCCTGCGGGTACGTGTGCCAAAAAGTCCGGTGTTGACCATGGCCTGGTATCATTGATGGTATAACTCTTGACAACACAGTCCCAGTGGTTCCAAAGGTGTTCGGCTTCACCGAGGGGCAAGACACATCCCAACACGACAGGTCACCAAAATAGTCATGATCCAACCTTGGCAATGTGTAATATTACAAGATGTAATATATGCTCTTCGTGAATATCTGATACCATTATTTATTTATTTACATGACAAGCGTATAACATATAACTTGCCGTGACCAAATTAATAAAACGGTGCTTTGTACCCATGTAAAGCACAAAAGTATTCCTAAAATTTAATTTGAAATGAACATCTTTTATGCATTTGTAGCAAGAATGCTTTTATAATCCTGTCATGAAAGACAAGACCACAGAGGGTTAAACTGCTTTTAGCTCTGTGAGAAGAAGAGGGCGGAGCCGACACCAAAAAGAGGGCGGAGCCGACACCAAAAAGAGGGCGGAGCCGACACCAAAAGCAACATCACACAGGCATGTTTTAAAAAGAGGCTTTTAAACTAAAGAAATGCTGCAGCTTTTTAAACATTTGTAGCATTCTTGATGTTAAGCCATCGGCAAATTTACTGCTTTCTGAATCGTGGACTAATCGACACCCTCCTTAACCTTCCTTCTTAGTCTCTGTTGAGGGGGCATCACATTACAGACGTATTCGTCTGAGGCAAGCCACTGTGGTTTCGAGCTAGGTCGAGCTCGGAACTCCATGTTTGTTACATTCCTAGGATCGGGGTACGGCCACCAGTCATCCGCACTCTCTATTGTTATAAGTCTCACGCTGGCCACACTACCCTTACGTTCAGGTCCATTGTATCATTTTAGCTGATTTGAATGAACCCATGGGATCGACGGGTAGATCCTTGACAGTGTATTTTGCATACCTGTGGATTTAATTTCTCGATAATGGGATAGGGGCCTCCAATTTTTGGACCGGGGTCATATTGGGCACAAATGATACATTGGTTTACAACTTCCCCAACAACATCGCCCATTGTGGGCCATCACATGTTCTGGAGTAGCCTCTGAATCAGGCCAACTCACTTCTGATGTCTGCTGGACGTATGAGTCCACCGGACAATTTCCGTATGTAATGGGGTAGGAACTTCCCTGTAATCTATGGTCAAACGCCATGAACCGTCAGGTTTCCAGACTAGCCAGAGTGGGGAATTACAAGCACTGGCCTTTTTGCGTAGTACTCCCTGCTCAACTAGGGAGTGCACTACGGTCCTCGCTGGCCCTTCTGCCTCCCTTGGGAAGCGGTATTGCCTCACTGGCCGCGGGGGATTGGGTCCTGATATCTGAACCTGGCGATCCATCCTACCGCACTCGTTCTTATGTGTAGCCCAGCAACCCGCATTCCTCAATATGGTCTCAACGTCCACCCACTCACTTCGTAAAAGGCACCCCTGGTCATACTTTTGCTTTTCCCCACTGACCAGATCTTCCCCTCATGGTTGATAACTATTCCTTCTTGTTTTGCCCCTTTTTACCACAGACAGCGGTTAACCATATCCACCATAATGTCTTGGCTATCTAGCCAGTCCACCCGCAATATACCATCCTCTGACTCTCCCTGCATTCTAGTGTGCACTATATTATGATGCGTCGTCATACTTCCTATGGTTAGGCCTGTTTCCACTATTTCCCCTTTCTCTCCACCTCCTCCAAATTCTCCTAATTCTATAAATCCCTTAAAACCAAACTGCTGTGGTCTGTCTCTCCACAGACACTTGAGATGCCCCGGTGTCAACTAGTAATACTCTGGGACGGCCTCCTATCCAATGCATCTACATGGGGTCTACTGTGGGGGTCCATAGGTAATCGACTAATGGATCCCTCTACCGGCGAGGCCGAGAATTGTCAACTTATATGCTGACCGTGATCATCCATATTGAACGGCTGGATGCTGTCTATCCGGCCCCCTTTTCCAGAATTACCCATATGCCTTTCCAGTTGTTCCTCCTTTTTCCTCAACTGTTCTGTCTCTGACTCCCCTTCCTTACTAATTCTGTTTGGGCCAGCTACGGCCGACACCATCTTAGGACATTGCCGGGAGAAATGACCGCAACACCAATACTCTGGTCCTGACCAGTCTCTGGTTGGGGCCGATGGAGCAGAACGGTACAGGGATCTTCCCTCGTTCCTCCAGGGTGGGGCCGTTTGGACTCTCTGGGGTTGTACTGCATGTATCTTGGCCGCCATTGCCTTGTAGTGTTCCCATTTGCGGTTCATCCATCCTACTACTTGTGCCTCATCATGGGTTGCTACCCCTTGGGATCATAAATGTCATTAATGGTCCCATATTTATCATTTAATGCCTCTCGGAGTTACTGGACCCGTTGCCTTGTGCCGGGGCTCTCCAAACCATTATGGTCTTCTGGCGGGAAGGCACCTTTATAATGGTTCCATAATCTGTCTGCACTTTCGTTATTTTCCTGCCTACATTCTAGTAACCCTTTCAAGGCTGTCCGGTTTGAATCTGTTCCGTGCCCTGTGGTTTTCCATGCCCTCCCTTTGGCTTCCTCCCAGGTACCTCTCCCATTTTTAAGGTCTCCTGGTAATGCCTTATATACCTCGGGGTGACATACATGAAGTAATAACTTTATCCTTGTTATCACATTGGTGTAAATCGGAGGCTTACTCGATCATAGCCAGGCTGGTACTGGGATCCTCTCAGACCCTTATTATCGGGATGTCATGCGCCATCTCTTTTAACGGCCAGCTATCGTATGGGATGGTTGTTTCCCCGATGGGCTCCCCTGTCCCACTCTGCTTAAGTGCCTTTATCGGCATCGTACTAGCCTTGGGACCTCGGCCAGTTTCTCCCTCGTTCAGTGGCTCCCTCTCTCTTTCTTTCCCCTGCCTGTTCTCATACTCATTGGCTGCCTCAGCCAAATCCTTACAGTGTATCTCCTCCCAGGGGGACCCACTCCCACTATTATCGGGACTAATGTGCCTTTTGGTTACTGCAAACATTATGTCCTTATGTTGTTTCAATTGCTCTTTTAATTCACTAATCTCTTTTTAACATTGCTCGTGATTGCCATGTTTGTCGGCCTTATGGTGATCTTCTTGATTCTGACTAGGAACCCCCCGCAGCGAGGACCCTAATTCCTCCACTTTTACCTTGAGTTTCTCCGCTAGCTCCGTTTTTTTTCCTCTAGGGCTGCCTGCAGGTCTCCCATTTTTCCATAAAGTTATTACTTCACGTATGTCTCGTAGCTCCTATCTGTCTGCAACCAGGATACTGAGGCCGTGAGTGTTTCACAACACAATGTTCTGTCGGCTAGTAATTTCTGTCTTTTTTTTTTGCTTCCACTTCATGTTTACTTGATTCGGACTTTAACTTGCTCCTCTGTAGTTTGCCACAGTAAGAGCACAGCTTTCCAACTACCTATTATAAGTTACTTTTCCTTAGTGAGGATCTGTATCAGGACCTCCAAGTCCTCTATACTATCAATATCTTTTACCAGGTTTCTACATAACCCTAATTTACCGTCGACATATTTCTGAAATGTCGACCCCAAACCATTTTGCATCTTTGTCACGGTTTCCGTAAAGATACTTCTATATCTATACTTCTGCTGAGGAATCGGTCACCGCTTTTTGTTCCAACTGTACACACCTCCAGAGGAATCGGCTACAACCGTCCTCTCAGAAGTCTAATTTGCCACGGAGTCGTCTTATAACAAATCTCACGTATTACAATCGCTTAAAACTCGAGCCCACCTGGGGACGCCAGAAATGTTGGAAATATGCTATTATTAATGCTACCAAGGGTTGTTAATCCTTCTTAATATTAACTTCCAACAAGGATTCGGGCCCGAGTGTGACCAATCATGCAAGTTTTATTATAGACACAAGAACAACGCTCCAATGAGGTTATACCAAACAAGGGGCCGATTTTCGGATGGTGGAGTGGGTGCGTTGGGGGCAGGTGGCTCCTAAAATCGTAGAAATCCGGAGCGGGTTCGAAGCCCGACTCCAACCCACTGACTTCCGGGTTCCCCAGTGACGTGTTCGGGTGTGCGCGCACCTCCCAAATGCGGGAGTCCCACCGGCAATTAAAGCCGGCAGGATGATGATTTACATACCTTGACAGATAGTTAAGGTACTTGACAGACCTCATTGAGTAGACATTTTGGCAGGGGTGCGATTTTGAAGGATCCTCAGCGTGTTGTGGGAAACATTCCCTGTTGCAACAGACGTGTTCCAGCCAGCAGCCAGTGGGAGATGCAAAGGATTATTTGACAGGTGGGGAGAAAACGTCATTTATTGCGACAGGGCACTCTGTCACTTCAGACAAAGTTTTCGCTGCAAGACCTTAGTGTTTCCACTCAAAATTCTTACTTTCCACCCAAAACTCTGCTGTGCAAACACATTTACCAGCTTTGCGGACCCCCTCAAACTCACACCGTCAGGATGGGGGGGCGCCATGGCTACATTCATCACTCCATCCGAGAACGAGCAACATCACCAGCCTCGCCAGGCACGGTGTCCACCTCCGCCACGTGGAGCTCCACAACACAGTGCTGCACCACAGGCACCTGCACAAGAGCACGGAGGGCAACAACAGAGAGAGCGACGTCGCAGGAGGCACTACCCTCACCACAGGGTCTACAGACCGAGGCTCAGCTTCCTGGACCTCTCTGAGGAGCAGTGCTTACGGAGGCTCAGAGTCAGTCGCCAGGTAGTCGCAGACATCTGCAGCCTCCTTCATGCCGAGCTGCTCCCGGCTGGACCGAGCAGCATCTCCTTACCTGTCGCTGTCAAAGTCACCACTGCCCTCAACTTCTTCGCCTCCGGATCATTCCAGGGTGCCACTGAGGACATCGCTGGGGTCTCTCAGTCGTCTACACACATGTGCATAAGGCAGGTCACCGACGGCTTGTTTCGCAAGGCCTCGCACTACGTCAACTTCCCCATGGACGACCTCAGCCAGACGGAGAGGGCTGTGGGATTCCACTCTGTGGCTGGCTTCCCACGGGTACAGGGTGTAATCGATTGCACCCATATAACAATACGAGCACCTCCACACGAGCCAGGACTGTTCATCAACAGGAAGGGCTATCACTCCATCAAGCTCGTTTGTGACCACCACAAGAGATTCCTTCACACGTGCGCCAGATACCCTGGCAGCTGCCACGATTCCTTCATCCTCCGGGAGTCCAACATCCACACTTCCACACACCCAACACCTGCAAGGGCTGGCTCCTCGGGGACAAGGGATACCCCCTGCACAGGTGGCTCATGACACCTCTGAGGAACCCCACCACCGAGCAACAGCATCGATATAACGACAGCCACATCGCTACCAGGTCTACAATTGAACATGCTATAGGACTGCTCAAGATACGCTTCAGGTGTCTTGATCGCTCTGGGGGAGCGCTTCAATACACAGCAGACAGAGTCGGACGCATTATAGTCGTGTGTTGTGCCCTGCACAACAGGACTCAACACCGAGGGGTGCCGCTTGAGGAGGCCCCATCCACATCTGCCACCCACATTGAGGAGGAGGAGGAGGTGGAGGACGAGGTGGAGGAGGCAGAGGAGGAGGCAGAGGAAGAGGAGGAGGAACAAGCCATGGGCAGAACAGCAGCTCACCTGGCTACTTGTCAGGCCAGAGAGTCACTGATATGTGAACTGTTCTCCGAACATCAGACAGTGTGAAGACTCCAGTCCTCACCACCTGGACAGAGCAGTGGTCACACCAGCCCCCACCCCCACCAACGCCCCCGCACAAAACAGTCCTGCAACTACACATACACCCACTGTAGCGTGACCCAATGGGTGGCATCAAGTGTGGGCGTTCATGGCGAACCTCATGAAAGGGCCTTATTACAGAAGCCAGTCAAGAATGGCCAAGACGTGGCAGTGGTGGTGACAATAATAATATTTAATGTGAGTTTAACAAGAAGCAAATATAAATAAAAAACATGACCAACCGTCAAACACCCTTGTGCATCCCCTTCGTGATCACAAAACCTTCGCCTTTCGCTTCCAACTACTTCTACGTGGTGCATTCCCTTGGCTGCAGCAGAGGTAGTGGCAGGTTGCTCTTGTTCATGCCCTGACCGATTAGATGCTTTGGACCTATGCCCACTGGGTTTTGGTGCCCGTGAGGGCCCCTCCAAAGACTGCTCCACCCGCACCTGTGCAGGGGCAGACTCAACCACCTGGAGAGGAGCCAGAATTGCGGGTACTGGTTGAGAGGGGGACAACGGGTGAGACATGGGGGTGCTTTGAGTGGCGTCCCCAATTCCATGACCCCTTTCGCCATCATCCCTCTCCTGGGCCAGGCCCACATCACTCCTACCTCTCTGCTGGATGACAGTTTGGAGGATATGTGTGAAGCCTTGTAAGGCCAGTGCTAGTGTATCTGCCTGCCTGTTTAAGGTGGCAGAATGTTATTCACCCTGAGTCCGAACAGCCGTTGTCAGAGCCTGAATGGACTCATTTGTGAGCCGTACTTGAAGCTCCATGGAGGCTAGCCTTCCCTCCATCGCAGACATTCCTGCACTTACCCGCGGCACTATCTCAGAGATCCCCTCATGTCCCTGTGACAATATCTCAGAGATTCCCTCCAGTACCTGTGCCACCATTCCACTCATGCAGGAGTTGGACTCCTCCATCCTCTGCGCGATTGTGGAGAGTGCACGTGGCACCTGTTCCAGCACCTCGCAAATGTGCTGCTGCCCCTCGATCATTCTCCTTTTAATGGATGGCCCCCAGGGTTCAGCATCTGTGTCCAGCTGAGCAGAGCCTGGAGAGGAGTGTTCCCACCGACATGGACTCTCCACAGCTGCCCCTGCCACCAGTGTCTGCTCGAGCTCACGTGTGTGGTAACTCACCATGTGCGACCCCAATTAGGCCACTTCCTCCCGTCCGCCGGGTAATAGACATCCCTCCTCCTCCTCACCCCATCCAGTAGCACCTGGAGTGAGGCATCACTAAATCTAGGAGCAGCCTTTCCCCTGGGCTGCTCCATTGTGCTATTTGGGTGTTTCCTCCAGGAGCAGCCAATGGAGGACTGCCCCTTTAAATAGAGCTCCTCCAGCTAACAGCCTGTGATGTGGGTGCGCAGTCCGCCCGCTGCGCAGGTTTCCGATGGAACACCCGGAAACCACGTTAAGTGGCTCCAATTAACCCGCGATCGCGTGGGTAACGGACAGATTTTACTGGATGGGTTGCCCACGGGCCCAATCGCCCCCCCCCCACCACCCCCGCCCCCGTTGCCATCCTGCCTCCCTGCTAATATCGGGGCCCAAGTATTTATATAACAACGTTCCAATGCCGTTAAATCAAATAAACAAGGATGGTACAACCTGTCCCTAGGAAGTTTCAAGCTGATCAGGCCTGGTATTGTAGGGTGTGTGGACCTCCATTGCTCCAGAAGCTGCTTCTAACTTTAGTGGTGATATGGAGATGCCGGTGATGGACTGGGGTTGACAATTGTAAACAATTTTACAACACCAAGTTATAGTCCAGCAATTTTATTTTAAATTCACAAGCTTTCGGAGGCTTCCTCCTTCCTCAGGTAAATGGAACATTTACCTGAGGAAGGAGGAAGCCTCCGAAAGCTTGTGAATTTAAAATAAAATTGCTGGACTATAACTTGGTGTTGTAAAATTGTTTACAATTAACTTTAGTGGGACAGTGTCCCAGTTTATATATCTTTCTGAAGCATATTTGCTTCTGGTAGCTTAACGACATTAGTCTCATGATGTCATCTGTCCCCGACATCTCTCCCCACCAGGGTGTCCATTGTTCCAGACACCTTTCCGATATCCATTCTATGGTGTTAACTGTTATCCATTCTATCTATCTTATGGGGGAAGGACATGTCCTTATCTTTCTGTGTATTTTGATTGTTCGGATGCAGACATTTAAGATATCTCATCCTGTATGCGCCGATGACGAAAGTTACCTAATTAACTAAACATAGCTCCTGCAATTAACATAACAGGATTAGTCTGAGTCCTTGGGATGTTTTGTTATCTGTTTCTGACGATTTGATTTTCAATGTGTCTGTTCACAGTTTTATTGTCCTCGCAATATTCTCAATTATTTTGCCTGATGTCAGGCATATCATTTTCTGTGGGATGCTGGTTCCCTTTGTATTCTCACAGACGCTAGGTCTGGCCACAGCCTCACTTTACAGGATGGGATAACATGATTATGACTTGGTCTAGAAATCATATTTCTTACAACTGACATGTTAGCATTAACATTATTGCTGCAATAGTGTCAGCATTAACATTATTGCTGCAATAGTGTCAGCATTACATTATTACTGCAATAGTGTCAGCATTACATTATTACTGTAATAGTGTCAGCATTAACATTATTACTGTAATAGTGTTAGCATTAATATAATTGCTGCAATAGTGTCAGCATTAACATCATTACTGCAATAGTGTCAGCATTAACATTATTGCTGCAATATCAGTATTAACATTATTGCTGCAAGTGTCAGCATTAACATCATTACTGCAATAGTGTCAGCATTAACATTATTGCTGCAATATCAGCATTAACATTATTACTGCAATAGTGTCAGCATTAACATCATTACTGCAATAGTGTCAGCATTAACATTATTGCTGCAATAGTGTCAGCATTAATATAATTGCTGCAATAGTGTCAGCATTAACATCATTACTGCAATAGTGTCAGCATTAACATTATTGCTGCAATATCAGCATTAACATTATTGCTGCAAGTGTCAGCATTAACATCATTACTGCAATAGTGTCAGCATTAACATTATTGCTGCAATATCAGCATTAACATTATTGCTGCAATAGTGTCAGCATTAACATTATTACTGCAATAGTGTCAGCATTAACATTATTACTGCAATAGTGTCAGAATTAACATTATTACTGCAATAGTGTCAGCATTAACATAATTGCTGCAATAGTGTCAGCATTAACGTTATTACTGCAATAGTGTCAGCATTAATGTTATTACTGCAATATCAGCATTAACATTATTACTGTAATAGTGTCAGCATTAACATTATTACAGCTGTAGTGTCAGCATTAACATTATTGCTGTAATAATCTCAGCATTAACATTATTACAGCTGTAATGTCAGCATTAAAATTACTATTGCTATAGTATTAATGTCAGCATTAACATTATTTCATTAATACTAATCAAATAGTACTAAAATTAGCTGTAATACTAACCCAATAGTACTAATGTCAACATTGGTATTATCATTGTAATAGTAATGCTATAATACTGCTTAGCATTACGCTCCATCCCCACAGCCATGCAATTTTTTCCTTTCCAAGTATTTATCCAAAGTCCTTTTGAAAGTTATTATTGAATCTGCTTCCACCGCCCTTTCAGGCAGTGCATTCCAGATCACAACAACTTGCTGTGTAAAAAAAATTCTCCTCATCTTGCCTCTGGATCTTTTGGCAATTATCTTAAATCTGGTCCTTTGGTTACCAACTCTCCTGCCAGTGGAAACAGTTTCTCCCAATTTACTCTATCAAAACTCCTCATAATTTTAAACACCTCTATTAATACTCCCTTTAACCTTCTCAGCCCTAAGGAGAGCAATCCCAGTTTCTCCAGTCTCTCCAGGTAACTGAAGTCCCTTATTCCTGGTACCATTCTAGTAAATATCCTCTGCGCTCTCTGTAAGGTCTTGACATCCTTCCTAAGGTGTGGTACCAAAAATTGGACACAATACTCCAGCTGAGGCCTAACCAGTGATTTATAAATGTTTAGCATGACCTCCTTGCATTTGTACTCTGCGCCTCTATTTATAAAGCCAATAAGCTTTTTTAACAGCCTTATCAACTTGTCCTCCACCTTCAAAGATTTACTCCTCACAAGTGAGTCCCACATTCATTGGCCTTCCGCCTTCCCATCCCACATTCATCCATGTATTGTTACCATTGAACCATTGCGTAAAAACAGTCATTGGAACTAGACGGTCCGAACAGCCCCTTTTCACCTCCGTAGCAGGGGTTCAAATTCAGCACTGAAGTGCTCTGAGTTAGGGCCAAGCCAGTGTAGCCCCAAATTACAATCACCTCGAGTGCGACTCCCCACTGTTAGCATGGGATCAGGGAATTTCCCATATCTCTGGGACAGCTACCAGTCAGTTTGTTTTGGTCTGCCCTTCATTGAGTTATAGCAAACACTGGTTCCTCCATGTCAGGGTGTGGCCCAAAGTCTCCCTATTCCATTTGGACTTGTTCTGCTGAACCTCGAGGGCCAAATTGCCACACGGTATCAGCCAGAGATTGTTAGTAACAGACTGAGGGGAGGGAGTGAGAGCCAAGATATTCCTATTTACAGAGCGTTAGTAGTTGACTTTGTGCCTTCTCCAATTTATTTCAGCTGTTTTTGTTTTCCTCACAAATAATTTCGTTGTTTTTTTCAAATAGTTCCCTGTGGTTTGTACTGTGCCTGTAGCTTTATAACAGTATTATTAGACTCCCATCCAGCCTATCAAAATTCCTCAATGAAACGAACGCCATATGAACCTGGAAATTATGGTTGGCGACATTAGTGGAGAACTCTTAAAAAGTTTGCGAGACATTCCTCTGTCTGCTAGTTTAGAAGAAGCATCAATCTGTTTAATATAAGTGACTTAACTCCCACTTAAAATAAACAGAGTAATGTCATGTGAATGCTTTAATAGGGGACTTTTCAATCATAAAATCAGGGCTTAACTATTTAACTAGAAGTAGTTACTATTTCATACAAACGAATGGCCAAGTTGAGCGGTGGATTTGTGGATTGGTGGGACCTGGAATTGTCTCACCTCCCTCACACTTAAGTGGCTACTTTGTCATGTAACTCCAGATTGTTAGGGTGAAGATAAACTTAAAGAGAGACCCGAGACTACCCCAGTTCATTCCGCAGCACTGCCACGTGTTCTGCAGCTGTTCAAGGAGGAGGCCGACCACCACCTGCTCGAGGCGACCAGGGACGGCCTTGCCAGTGTCACCCACATCCTAAGAACAGAAAAGGAGCAAAAAACCTTTCCTGGAACATTCGAAGTGCTAAATTTTAAAATATTGGACATTCAACAACCACGGAATTTCCTTGATCCTCTGCTACAAGGAAAAAGCTGATGAGGATCAGGAGAAGGAGTGAATGGAAGCCAGGCTAATCCAGCATTATAGATACCATCTATCCCCCAGATGTAGATATCCTCACCGTAGAGTGTGTCCGCCAAAGTAGCTGTTACAAATTCAGATCTGCCCTAGATAGCTTCTCAAGTTCAATGGCATCAGTCACTCCCATAAGCAGACTGAACACCTTACCGTTATGTGTGTTGTGCTATGTGTTTACCGAAGAGTGTAACAATCACATCCCCTTGTGGCCTGAACCAAAATATTTTGAATGGGTACTTCTTCATTCTCTCTGAAGGTGGAATGAACAAACATTTGTTGAGATGAGGCTCAATACCAATTGTTAAACTGCTTCATTTCACAGTGAGTGAATGTACAGAGCGACAGTTACAATCACATTCACTCACATCAACCGGTGCCACTTTTTTTCACACAATAATACGAAAATAATGGATCTGCAACGCTTCCCATATCGGTGGGTTGTCTTGCTTGACTTTAACAAAGTTATTTCTAACTCCTATTGCATTGTATCCTCTCGCAGTCTTTTTCTGTCCTCACTGCTTCAAACAGCATCCTGTTTCACAAGCCTCCCTCCCTCTGTCTCCGTCTCAGATTTCTCGCTGCTCACAGTCATGACAAGGGATCAAAGACTTCCCATTACAATGGGTGTGAGGTGTTTATCAATCACTGAGATAAGCGAATAAATTGCTCATTTACAGGCTATAGGGAAACAAACAATAAAGCTAGCTCATTATCATCTTAACTACTTGTCATCTCTAGCTATACGTGCCAGCTTTGGTTCAGTGCTAGCACTCTCACATCTGAGTCAGAAGGTCATAGATTCAAGTCCCACTCCAGAGACTTGAGCCCATAATCAAGGCTGACACTCCAGTACAGTACTGAAGGAGTGCTGCACTGTCAAAGGTGCTGCCTTTTGGATGAGATGTTAAACATCTGCCCTCTCAGGTGAACGTAATAAACCCCATGCCACTATTTGAAGAAGAGCAGGGGAGTTCTCCCCGGTGTCCTGCCCAATATTTATCCCTCAACCAACATCAAAAACAGATTATCTGGTCATTATCACATTGCTGTTTGTGGGACCTTGCTGTGCGCAGATTGGTCCACGTTTCCTACATTACAACAGTGACTACACTTCAAAAGTACTTCATAAGCTGTAAAGTGCTTTGGGACGTCCTGAGGTGTTATATAAATGCAAGTTCACTTATCTCAGACTTTTTTTTTAACTTGTATGGCTAAACTCTGCTTTAAAACACAACATTTGAAGCAACTCTTTTCCAAATCCTTTCTGTGGAAATATGATCAAAAGATGTGCATAAATGTATAAATATATGTATAAATAAGCAACTTATGTATAAGTATATAACATTATGAGGGGCCTAGATAGAGTGGATAGGAAGGACCTATTTCCCTTAGCAGAGAGGTCAATAACCCGGGGGCATAGATTTAAAGTAATTGGTAGAAGGATTAGAGGGGAGCTGAGGAGAAATTCTTTCACCCAGAGGGTGGTGGGGGTCTGGAACTCACTGCCTGAAACCCTCATCACGTTTAAAAAGTACTCAGACATGCACTTGAAGTGCCATACAAGGCGACGGACCAAGTGCTGGAAAGTGGGATGAGGCTGGATAATTCTTTTCAATCGGCACGGACACGATGGGCGAATGGCCTCCTTCTGTGCCTTAAATTTCTATGATTCTAAGATCCCAAAAAATGACAGTCGTTCATCCCGGATTTGTCTGAAAGGCAGTGTGTGAGAAGACAGCGCCTTCCATCCGAAGCAATATCTGAGTTATCCCAGCTTCTGGCTCCTCAATGGCAGCCCGTTTTAAGCGGGGGTAAAACCCTGTCGGTAGCTTTGAATTTTTATGCCATCAGATCTTTCCAGGCTGCTTTGGGGGGGACATAAGTCAGTCTGCAGTGTGTACTATATACAGGACGCACTGCGGGAACTCATCGAGGTTTCTCCAGCAGCACCTCCCAAACCCATGACCTGCATTGCTTAGAAGGCCAAGGGCAGCAAGTGCATGGGAACATCATCACCTCCAAGCTCCCCTCCAGGTCACACACCAACAACAACAATTTGCATTTATACAGCACTTTTAATGTAGTAAAACGTCCCAAGGCGCTTCACAGGGGCATAATCAGACGAAAATTGACACTGAGCCAAAGAAGGAGACATTAGGACTGGTGGCCAAAAGATTGGTCAAAGAGGTAGGTTTTAAGCCATATTTTAAAGGAGGAAAGAGAGGTGGAGAGGCTGAGTGGTTTAGGGAGCAAATTCCAGAGCATAGGGCCTAGACGGTTGAAGGCATAGCTGCCAATGTTGGGGCGAAGGATGTGGGGGATGTACAAGAGGCCGCAATTGGAGGAATGTAGATTTCTCGGAGGCTTGTGGGGCTGGAAGGGATTACAGACCTATTGGAAATTTATCACCGTTCCTTCATCATCGCTGGGTCAAATTCCTGGAACTCCCTACCTAACAGCACTGTGGGAGCACCTTCACCACACGGACTGCAGCGGTTCAAGAAGAAGGCTCACCACCACCTTCTCAAGGGAAATTAGGGATGGGCAATAAATGCCGGCCTCGCCAGCGACGCCCGCATCCCGAGAATGAATAAAAAGAAAAGTGTACCACTGCATCAAGCAGCCAATAGATTCACTACTCAGGCGGCATCACAGTTCATTTTGTTTCCTATGGAGCCAGCAAGGCAGAGAGTCCGTGCAGTTAGCTATTACAGAGTGGCTGGATTTCCCCAGGTCCAGGGAGCAACCCATGGGACCCAGGTGGCAATACAGGCTCCGTAGGCGCACCCACTGAACTCTATCATCAGAAAGGGTTTTCAGGCACTCGGGGTGGTGTGGGGCGGGGGGGCGGTTTTAACCCACCCCTGCCCAGCGGGAGCAGAGCAACCGTGCAGTTAAATTCGCCACCGAACGCCAACCACCCCATTACCGCCGGGCCTTTTCTTTAGGCGGCCAAGGCACCTCATTAATAAAACTTATCTTTGCGGGGCCAGGAGTAGCAGGAGTGCTCCTTAGGGCCCCACAAGGTTTGACTGGGCCTCAGCTGCCCCGGGCGCCAGCCCACCACCGCCCCCTCCCCCCCCTTACCCTCCTGCGAATTACCCAAGTGACAGCAGGCAGCCTCCTGGATGCCCAATCTTGGCTGGCCAGCTGCCTCTTTACGCCCGTTTTGGGTGAGCAGCTGGTCAGCGGGATGTAAACCAAGCCCCGAGGAGTTAAAATAGCCCAGGCCTCAAATTGATGATATCACTCGCCCTGGCCCCCACCCCCAGCTCACCCGAAACCCACTCCCAGTTAAAATCCCCACTTAGTGTCCAGCTGGCATGTGATGCTAGTTCCGTTATTCTTCGTGTGAATGGAGGCTTTCAGGGCATGGGGCCCGGTCGATTTTAACCCTGCTCGGCTGGCAGAAATCGGGCAGGTAGGCATCTAAAATCTACAGTCACAGTCACAGATGCCACAGCCTTAAATACAAGGTGGTGGCAATACAGGCAAGACAGAGCCTGGCTGCCCACATTTCTACTTTCTGTTAAGTCCCAAACTATCTAACAGTCATAGATGATGAAATGTATCCCAGGACGTTATGGGAGGTTACGGAGGAAATTGCGGGTCCCCTAGCAGAGATATTTGAATCATCCACCGCTACAGGTGAGGTGCCTGAAGATTGGAGGGTAGCAAATGTTGTGCCTTTGTTTAAGAAGGGCGGCAGGGAGACGTGGTCTACATGGACTTCAGCAAAGCATTTGACAAGGTACCGCATGGTAGGTTGTTACATAAGGTTAAATCTCATGGGATCCAAGGTGAGGTAGCCAATTGGATACAAAATTGGCTTGACGACAGAAGACAGAGGGTGGTTGTAGAGGGTTGTTTTTCAAACTGGATGCCTGTGTCCAGCGGTGTGCCTCAGGGATCGGTGCTGGGTCCGCTGTTATTTGTTATTTATATTAATGATTTGGATGAGAATTTAGGAGGCATGGTTAGTAAGTTTGCAGATGACACCAAGATTGGTGGCATTGTGGACAGTGAAGAAGGTTATCTCGGATTGCAACGGGATCTTGATCAATTGGGCCAGTGGGCCGATGAATGGCAGATGGAGTTTAATTTAAATAAATGTGAGGTGATGCATTTTGGTAGATCGAATCGGGCCAGGACCTACTCCGTTAATGGTAGGGCTTTGGGGAGAGTTATAGAACAAAGAGATCTAGGAGTACAGGTTCATAGCTCCTTGAAAGTGGAGTCACAAGTGGATAGGGTGGTGAAGAAGGCATTCGGCATGCTTGGTTTCATTGGTCAGAACATTGAATGCAGGAGTTGGGATGTCTTGTTGAAGTTGTACAGGGCATTGGTGAGGCCACACTTGGAGTACTGTGTACAGTTCTGGTCACCCTATTATAGAAAGGATATTATTAAACTAGAAAGAGTGCAGAAAAGATTTACTAGGATGCTACCGGGACTTGATGGTTTGACTTACAGGGAGAGGTTAGACAGACTGGGACTTTTTTCCCTGGAGAGTAGGAGGTTAAGGGGTGATCTTATAGAATTCTATAAAATAATGAGGGGCATAGATAAGGTCGATAGTCAAAATCTTTTCCCAAAGGTAGGGGAGTCTATAACGAGGGGGCATAGATTTAAGGTGAGAGGGGAGAGATACAAAAGGGTCCAGAGGGGCAATTTTTTCACTCAAAGGGTGGTGAGTGTCTGGAACGAGCTGCCAGAGGCAGTAGTAGAGGCGGGTACAATTTTGTCTTTTAAAAAGCATTTGGACAGTTACATGGGTAAGATGGGTATAGAGGGATATGGGCCAAGTGCAGGCAATTGGGACTAGCTTAGTGGCATAAACTGGGCGACATGGACATGTTGGGCCGAAGGGCCTGTTTCCATGTTGTAACTTCTATGATTCTATGATTCTATAATATCATAGGCTCTGGGTCATTTATTTGACTGGATATTACATAGAATTACAGAGAATTTACAGCACAGAAGCAAGACATTCGTCCCAACCATGCCAGTGTTAATGCTCCGCACGAGCCTCCTTCCACCCTACTTCATTGAACCCTATCAGCATGTCCTTCTATTCCTTTCTCCTTCATGTGTTTATCGAGCTTTCCCTTAAAGGCATCTATAATAGTCGCCTCAACTACTCCACGAGGTAGTGAGTTCAACATTCTATCCACTCTTTGGGTGAAGAAGTTTCTCCTGAATTCCCTATTGGATTTATTAGTGACTATCTTATATTTATGGCCTCTAGTTTTGATCTCCCCCACATGTGGAAACATTTTCTCTACGTTTACCCTATCAAGCCCCTTCATAATTTTAAAGACCTCTATTAGGTCACCCCTGTAAGAAATCTGGGAATTCCACCTTTTCCCTGAGTATGTAAAACTTTGGCCATTGACCAAAATCCTAAGATGGAAGGATAGGTGAGAGGTCACCAGACGAATCAACAACACACACAGTGGAATGTGGGAGAATTACTGCTTCAGACATGAATCTGTTTTAATGCAAAACCTACAGCAGGTGGTCATGCCTCGGTTCTGATGCAAACCAATCGACACCTAGGATGCGGGATGAAAAGGGAGCCTTGTGTGGCAAGTGCTCGACAATCGGAATGAATTCGTAGAACAATGGCCCATCGAGAGAAGCAATTGCAACGTGATGAGAGACCATCAAATGCCATCAAGGACTCTTAAGGACTTTGGAAGAACTGTTTAAACAGACATGGAAGTGCCTCATTTAAGTGACGAAGACTATTGTAAGAGAGGGATATATAAGCGGAAACTCGAAACCCCTCTCTCTCTTGTTTTGCTCTCTTGCTTTTCACCCGAGCTCTCCAGGGAGGAGAGCAGCTTCCAGCGAAACCAACGAACCCTACATGAGAGAACCGGTCAGCCAGACCTGCAAGTGCAAAGGATTGGAGAGCCTCGACCATACGTGTGTGTGTGTGTGTGTGTGTGATAGGTGTCTCCAGGGTCCCCACCAACCTCTTAGTTTAGCGGGATAAAGTACTGTAGTGGGTGTGTGTAACTCAATGTACTGTGTAGGACCGTTTTTATCGTTATTTTCTTTGTGTTGACGGTATAATAAAACCAACATTCCAATTCAATTCAAACACTGAGTTTGTGTGTTCTCTGTGCTATTCGGCTACATGATTCATCACCGGGTGCGTTAGCATAAGTCCCGTTTTCCGGAACCCCCGATCCGTGAGGTATAAGTGTTCCTTGGCTAGACCAGGGAACAGATATCTGCGCCGATCAATAGGGTGAGAACAACCCCAAAACACCCTACACCCCTCAGCCTTCTCTTTTCTAGAGGAGAGAGCCCCAGCCTGTTCAATCTTTCGTGCTAGGTAAAACCTCTCAGGTCTGGTATCATCCTTGTAAATCTTTCAATCTCTGCACCTTCTCCAGAGCCTCTATATTCTTTTTATAATATGGAGACCAGAACTGTGCGTGGTGCTCCAAGTGTGGACCAACCAAGGTTCAACACAAACTCTATTACAGAGGTTAACTGGCTGTATTTCAGGATAATGAGCACCTGTTAGTGGTTAACAAGGTGGTGTTCGAAAGGAGGATTTAGTTGACAATAAAAACCACGAAAGCCAAACCTAAATAGTTTTTTTTCGTTGGTTTTAAATCCCCAGACTGGATTACTGCCTGAAATATGCCAGGGAGCATTTGGGGTTATCGATGATTACGGCTGTCTTTCTTATTTAACAGAATCGCAGTTCCATTGCGCAGCCACTACTCGATGCCAAGCATCGCAGAGCCTCAAGGAGTGGCTGGCTGCGTGATATTGAAGGTAGGGACACCTGGGGGCTGCAGGTTCATTGTGCAGCCATTTCCATCTTTAACGGACCTGAAGGAAAAGAAAAGAAAGACTTGCACTTTTCACGACCTCAGGACGTCCCAAAGCACTTTACAGCCGATGAAGTACAGTCACTGTTGTAATGTAGGAAACGCAGCTGCCAAATATACCCACAGCAAGGTCCCACAAACAGCAATGAGATAATGACCAGACAGTCTGTTTTAGTGGTGTTGGTTAAGGGATAAATATTGGCCGGGACACTGGGGAGAACTCCCCTGCTACTTCTTTCAATAGTGTCATGGGATCTTTTACATTCACCTGAGAAGGCAGGCAGGGCCTCGGTTTAACGTCTCATCCAAAAGACGGCAGCTCTGACAGTGCAGCACTCCCTCAGTGCTAAATGACCTGCTCAAGTGTCCGGAGTGGGACTTGAACACGCAACATTCGAACTCAGAGTGCTACCACTGAGCCACAGCTGAGTACACGATGTATGAATCAATGGAATGTTAAATTTGAGATTCTGATCACACAGTATCACCAGCCTATCTCTCTGACATTGAATTATAGAAACTCTTGACTCCCCTCTGCATATTATAGTTATCACATTTAGGGATGTTTCTTTTTACATATCATATGCATGATGGACACTTGATAACTGACCACCTGAACAGCTGTGTAGCCATGTAACGTAATCTTCTTGAAGTGGCTTGACTGATGTCAGATTCCAAAGGACCACTGAGTGAACGTTTGACTGTTACATGAGGAGGAAGTGAGTCGGCCGTTCCCAATACGGACGGCAGGATATTAAATCATTGACAAAACAATGAAACCCCCCCCTCAGGCACTGCAAACCATTCATTTTCTTGGGTTGGTATATCCAATAATGACTACATCGTGTCCAGACACACCGACATTAACATTGTTTTGGACAGATTTCCATGTTCACACAAAGCGTGCCTTGTATCGGGTTCCCCATTCTGAACTTTTTTTTAATATGGAGTGAAATTTGCAGCAAATTATTGTTTGCATTGCCAAAAAAATAATCATCAATAGTGCCGAACAAAGCCTTGTCCAAATGGTTACACGCCACACCTGCGGAACAAGGTGACACCTGGGCACCTTATTAAAGTGCCCAAGGCTGGCGTTCCTGCTTTCCCCATTCAAGTGCTTCATGTCTCTAGTAATTTTATTTTAAGATTGCTCTTGCACGCAACAAGGAATTATTTGGAAAGTGTCAACATAGCAAATATTATTCACATCCGAAACCATACATCGCACATCAACACCACCGTGTTCAGTGTAAAGATGACCTGGACTACTCCTATCCATGGTGAAGCCTGCCTCTGCAGGCCTCTTTCTCTATCCCTCGTTCTTTGATTTGGATCCTTTCTCTCTTTTTTCCCTCCACTTCCACCTTCTCCTTAATCGCTCACTGGGATTTGGTTCCAAAGACAACCCCAATCCCATCCTCTTCCTGCCAGGATCATTGGAAAACAATGAGGAGCAGAAACCCTGACCCATTTCCCTGCTCCGGACCAGTGACATGAAGGTCAGTGATATATCACCCGACCACCGCCCTCACTGAGAACAGCTAACCCAGCACAGACCGTGACCCGAACCTCACACAATCCTACTCCACATGGATCACAGGGGAAGGCTTTAGCTCTGAAATATTAGGGTACCAAGACCTACCCTGACCACAGTGTATCCCACCTCAGGTTCCCTGACCTCAGTGTACCCAACCTCAGGCTCCCTGATCTCAGTGTACCCAACCTCAGGCTCCCTGACCTCAGTGTACCCAATCTCAGGCTCCCTGATCTCAGTGTACCCAACCTCAGGCTCCCTGATCTCAGTGTACCCAACCTCAGGCTCCCTGATCTCGGTGTACCCAACCTCAGGCTCCCTGATCTCGGTGTACCTAACCTCAGGCTCCCTGATCTCAGTGTATCCGACCTCAGGCTCCCTGATCTCAGTGTATCCGACCTCAGGCTCCCTGATCTCAGTGTATCCCACCTCAGGCTCCCTGATCTCAGTGTACCTAACCTCAGGCTCCCTGATCACAGTGTACCCAACCTCAGGCTCCCTGACCTCAGTGTACCCAATCTCAGGCTCCCTGATCACAGTGTACCTAACCTCAGGCTCCCTGATCACAGTGTACCCAACCTCAGGCTCCCTGACCTCAGTGTACCCAATCTCAGGCTCCCTGATCTCAGTGTACCCAATCTCAGGCTCCCTGATCTCAGTGTACCCAATCTCAGGCTCCCTGACCTCAGTGTACCCAACCTCAAGCTCCCTGATCTCAGTGTACCCAACCTCAGGCTCCCTGATCTCAGTGTACCCAACCTCAGGCTCCCTGACCTCAGTGTACCCAACCTCAGGCTCCCTGATCTCGGTGTACCCAACCTCAGGCTCCCTGATCTCGGTGTACCCAACCTCAGGCTCCCTGATCTCGGTGTACCCAACCTCAGGCTCCCTGATCTCGGTGTACCCAACCTCAGGCTCCCTGATCTCGGTGTACCCAACCTCAGGCTCCCTGATCTCGGTGTACCCAACCTCAGGCTCCCTGATCTCGGTGTACCCAACCTCAGGCTCCCTGATCACAGTGTACCCAACCTCAGGCTCCCTGATCTCGGTGTACCCAATCTCAGGCTCCCTGATCACAGTGTACCCAACCTCAGGCTCCCTGATCTCAGTGTACCCAACCTCAAGCTCCCTGATCTCAGTGTACCCAACCTCAGGCTCCCTGATCTCAGTGTACCTAACCTCAAGCTCCCTGATCTCAGTGTACCCAATCTCAGGCTCCCTGATCTCAGTGTACCTAACCTCAAGCTCCCTGATCTCAGTGTACCCAACCTCAGGCTCCCTGATCTCAGTGTACCCAATCTCAGGCTCCCTGATCTCGGTGTACCCAACCTCAGGCTCCCTGATCTCAGTGTACCCAACCTCAAGCTCCCTGATCTCAGTGTACCCAACCTCAAGCTCCCTGATCTCAGTGTACCCAACCTCAGGCTCCCTGATCTCAGTGTACCCAACCTCAGGCTCCCTGATCTCGGTGTACCCAACCTCAGGCTCCCTGACCTTAGTGCATCCGACCTCGGGCTCCCTGACCTTAGTGTATCCGACCTCAGGCTCCCTGACCTCAGTGTATCCGAAATCAGGCTCCCTGAGGTCAGTATACCCGACCTCAGGCTCCCTGACTTCAGTGTATCCGACCTCAGATATCCGACCTCAGGCTCCCTGCCCTCAGTCTATCCGACCTCAGAGTATCCAACCTCAGGGACCCATACCTCAGAGTATCCGATGTCAGGCCCCTTGATCTCAGTGTATCTGACCTCAGACCACCTGACCTCAGCATATCCGACCTCAGGCCCCTTGATGTCAGTGTATCTGACCTCAGGCCCCCTAACCTCAGAGTATCCGACCTCAGTGTAACCGACCTCAGGCCCCCTGACCTCAGTGTATCTGACCTCAGGCCCCCTGACCGCAGAGTATCCAACCTCAGTGTATCCGACCTCAGGCTCCCCTGAGCTCAGTTTATCTGACCTCAGACCCCCTGACCTCAGAGTATCCGACGTCAGGCTCCCTGACCTCAGTGTATCCAACCTCGGACTCCCTGACCTCAGTGTATCTGACCTCAGGCTCCTTGACCTCAGTATATCCGACCTCAGGCTCCCTGACCTCAGTGTATCTGACCTCAGATCCCCCCACCCCTGACCTCAGTGTATCCAACCTCAGGACCAACAGCAGCCTTGACCTCAGTGGCAGTGTTTTAACAAAATGCAGCTTACACCACCTGAGGCTCCAGAGGCTGCCATCTCTTCGGGCTGTTGCCAGCCTGGGCAGTTATAAGAGAACATAAGAACATAAGAAATAGGAGCAGGAGTAGGCCAATCGGCCCCTCGAGCCTGCTCCGCCATTCAATAAGATCATGGCTGATCTGATCCTAACCTCAAATCTAAAGAACACAAGAAGTAGGAGCAGGACCCGGCCACTCAGCCCCTGGGCCCACTCCGCCACCCACAGGGCCTTGACCGATCCGAACTCAGCTTCATGTCCAATTTCCTGCCCGCTCCCCGTAACCCCTAATTCCCTTTACTTCTAGGAAACTGTCTATTTCTGTTTTTAATTTATTTAATGATGTAGCTTCCACAGCTTCCTGGGGCAGCAAATTCCACAGACCTACTCCCCTCAGAGTGAAGAAGTTTCTCCTCATCTCAGTTTTGAAAGAGCAGCCCCTTATTCTAAGATTATGCCCCCTAGTTCTAGTTTCACCCATCCTTGGGAACATCCTTACCGCATCCACCCGATCAAGCCCCTTCACAATCTTATATATTTCAATAAGATCGCCTCTCATTCTTCTGAACTCCAATGAGTAGAGTCCCAATCTACTCAACCTCTCCTCATATGTCCACCCCCTCATCCCCAGTTCAGCTCACTTGCCAGCTTGGTTTGCCTGGGGATGGGAAGGAGGGGGTGGGCGGGGTGGGGTTTGTGGAGGAGACCTCTATATTTTTGGATTCCAATCACGATGGTGCGAATCGCTCTGAAACAGGTCACAACTGGAATGCCACTTTGGGCCAGTAACGATTAGCGTTTAATAAAAGCAGTGAGTGTATTAGTGAGTCACCGTGCCCTGAGCTGAGCATGTTTTGTCTGGTTTTATCTCTTATTAATAAATCTATCCAAAGGGTCTGTTTGCTCTCCGCTGTAGAATGGAAGTGTTTGTGCTATCAGTAACAATGGCTGGAAATGAGCTGCCCCGTCCTGAACAAACACAGCCGAGCTGTTTTCTTCGCTCCGTGTGCTGTTTATTGCTTGTAGTCGTGCTCGGGTCACTCTGTACACAGTCTTCCTTAATGAGAGGAGAGCATCCTGCCTTTGTGAGCTGTTTTGTCAGAATGAAATAGCGGTCAGAATTTCAAAAGTGGAAATTACTGTAATAACAGACCCGGAAGAAGCACTGTATATATGTGTGTGTGTGTGTGTGTGTGTGTGTGTGCACGTCCACGTGTGTGTCTATGTATGTGTGTATGTGTATGTATGTCCATGTATATGTCTAGGTGCATTTGCATACAAACATTTGCACGTGTTTATGTTTGTGTGTGTATCTGCATGTGATTTTCATTTGTTTTGTACATATGCATTTGGTTGTGTGTCTGTTTGTGTATGCATGTATATGTGCATTTGTATGTACATGTGTGTTTCTGTGCATGTTTGTGCATGTGCAAGTTTGTGTGTGGGTGCATGTGTGTGTGCCCGCGTGTGTTTGTATATAACAAAGTGTCAGCTGTGGCTCAGTGGCAGCACTCTCACTCTGAGTCAGAAGGTCATGGGTTCAAGTCCCACACCAGAGAATTGAGCACAAAATCCAAGCCGATACCCCAGTGCAGTACTGAGGGAGTGCTGTACTGTCGGAGGTGCCGTCTTTCAGAAGAGATGTTAAACCGAGACCCCGCCTGCCCTCTCAGATGGACATAAACGATCCCACTGCACTATTCAAAGAAGTGTAAGGGAGTTCTCCCCCGCGTCCTGGTCAATATTTATCCCTCAACTAACAACACTAAAAAAACAGATTTTTTTTTTTATTACCGAGTAGAAATATTGCAGCAGGAGGTGCAGCGAACTCTCTAAATAATATGCAGGGGACGGAATCACAATATCTTTCTCCTGTCTTTTGCTCTTCCTCTCCTGGCTCATATGTGCTGAGTCAGCCATCTTGCCAAAATCGACTGCACTCCCGCAATCCATCACGAGAGAGAGGGGAGCTCGCCTCGCTGAAGCTGAATGTGCTCCAGACAGGTTTTCTGGGCGCGTGTAATAAGTGGAAGGGGGAGGGAATTGCAACAGCAGCAGCCCTTTAAGAACCGCTGCTCTATTTGAATGTAGCTGGTTGCTTCGGCTGCACAGAAGGGCAGCAATAGAAGGTTGGCAAGGGGACATGATGTAGAAGTGGCCCCCATGGATGGTGACAGCTTGGAAGAGCTGCCAGAGGAGGGTAGCTATGCTGAGGGCTGAGGAGAATCCTTCTCAGTGCTACAAGGTGGAGAAAGCATGACAGGAGTTGCTGATCTCCCTGGGTCATGGGAGGAGAGGTCACCGGAGGCAATGTGAAAGGATAATGTCGTGAACCCGTCCTTCCATTGGGCTGCGGAACTCACAGGAAAAGCACCCACTCCATCAGTGAAGGTCCCAGGAGTGGAGCTGGCTCAGCAGCGATGACACATTGAACTGGAAGCAGAGAATGCTGGAATCACACAACAGGTCTTTCAACATCTGGAAAGAGAAAAGGCAGGTGAACGTTTCAGGTGAGACCCTTCAACATAAACTGATAAAGGGGATCATCCAACCCACGCAGGATTCTGATAAAGAAACCAGAAACGTTTCTCCATCTTTTATCTTTCCATATACTGACTGACCTGCTGTGTGTTTTCTGTTTTTATTTTAGATTTCCAGCATTCCCAGGTTTTCCCTAATGGTCTGGGTTTGAACCCTTCGACAAAAGAGAGTCGAACCACCTACTCTTAACATCACCATCGCTAAATTCCCCACCATCCACATCCTGGGGAGTCGCCATTGACCAGAATCTCAACTGGATCAGCCACATAAACATCATGGATACTACAGCTGGTCAGAGGCTGGGTATTCTGCGGCGAGTGACTCACCTCCTGACTCCCCAAAGCCTTTCTACCATCTACAAAGCAGAAGTCAGGAGTGTGATGGAATACTTTCCACCTGCCTGGATTGGTGCAGCTCCAACAACACTCAAGAAGCTCGACACCATCTAGGACAAAGCAGCCCGCTTGATTGACATCCCATCCACCACCCTAAATATTCACTCCCTTCACCACTGGCGCAATGTAGCTGCAGTGTGTACCATCTTTTTTTTTATTCGTTCACGGGATGTGGGCATCGCTGGCGAGGCCAGCATTTATTGCCCATCCCTAATTGCCCTCGAGAAGGTGGTGGTGAGCTGCCTTCTTGAACCCCTGCAGTCCATGTGGTGACAGTTTTCCCACAGTGCTGTTAGGAAGGGAATTCCAGGATTTTGACCCAGCGACAATGAAGGAACGGCGATATATTTCCAAGTCGGGATGGTGTGTGACTTGGAGGGGAACGTGCAGGTGGTGTTGTTCCCATGTGCCTGCTGCTCTTGTCCTTCTAGGTGGTAGAGGTCGCGGGTTTGGGAGGTGCTGTCGAAGAAGCCTTGGTGAGTTGCTGCAGTGCATCCTGTGGATGGTACACACTGCAGCCACAGTGCGCCGGTGGTGAAGGGAGTGAATGTTTAGTGTGATGGATGGGGTGCCAATCAAGCGGGCTGCTTTATCTTGGATGGTGTCGAGCTTCTTGAGTGTTGTTGGAGCTGCACTCATCCAAGCAAGTGGAGAGTATTCCATCACACTCCTGACTTGTGCCTTGTAGATGGTGGAAAGGCTTTGGGGAGTCAGGAGATGAGTCACTCGCCGCAGAATACCCAGCATCTGACCTGCTCTCGTAGCCACAGTATTTATATGGCTGGTCCAGTTAAGTTTCTGGTCAATGGTGACCCCCAGGATGTTGATGGTGGGGGATTCGGTGATGGTAATGCCGTTGAATGTCAGGGGGAGGTGGTTAGACTCTCTCTTGTTGGAGATGGTCATTGCCTGGCACTTGTCTGGTGCAAATGTTACTTGCCACTTATGAGCCCAAGCCTGGATATTGTCCAGGTCTTGCTGCATGCGGGCTCGGACTGCTTCATTATTTGAGGGGTTGCGAATGGAACTGAACACTGTGCAGTCATCAGCGAACATCCCCATTTCTGACCTTATGATGGAGGGAAGGTCATTGATGAAGCAGCTGAAGATGGTTGGGCCGAGGACACTGCCCTGAGGAACTCCTGCAGCAATGCCCTGGGGCTGAGATGATTGGCCTCCAACAACCACTACCATCTTCCTTTGTGCTAGGTATGACTCCAGCCACTGGAGAGTTTTCCCCCTGATTCCCATTGACTTCAATTTGACTAGGGCTCCTTGGTGCCACACACGGTCAAATGCTACCTTGATGTCAAGGGCAGTCACTCTCACCTCACCTCTGGAATTCAGCTCTTTTGTCCATGTTTGGACCAAGGCTGTAATGAGGTCTGGAGCCGAGTGGTCCTGGCGGAACCCAAACTGAGCATCGGTGAGCAGGTTATTGGTGAGTAAGTGCCGCTTGATAGCACTGTCGATGACACCTTCCATCACTTTGCTGATGATTGAGAGTAGACTGATGGGGCGGTAATTGGCCGGATTGGATTTGTCCTGCTTTTTGTGGACAGGACATACCTGGGCAATTTTCCACATTGTGGGGTAGATGCCAGTGTTGTAGCTGTACTGGAACAGCTTGGCTAGAGGCGCAGCTAGTTCTGGAGCATCTACAGGATGCACTGCAGCAACTCGCCAAGGATTCTTCGACAGCACCTCCCAAACCCGTGACCTCTACCACCCAGAAGGACGGGCAGCAGGTGCATGGGAACATCACCACCTCCAAATTCCCCTCCATGTCATACACCATCCTGACTTGGAAATATATATGATCGTTTCTTCATCGTCACTGGCTCAAAAATCCTGGAACTGCCCACCAAACAGCATTGTGGGAATACTTTCACCACACAGATTGCAGCGGTTCAAGAAGACGGCTCACCACCACCTTCTCAAGGGCAATTAGAAGATGGGCAATAAATGGTGGCATTGCCAGCGATGCCCACATCCCGAGAATGAATGAAAAAAACACTCAACGGTTGAGTGAATCTTATCTTAGAGGAAAGGAGAGTCTAACCATCTACTCTTGACATCACCATCGCTAAATTCCCTACCATCCACATCCTGGGGAGTCGCCATTGACCAGAATCTCAACTGGATCAGCCACATAAACATCATGGATACTACTGCTGGTCAGAGGCTGGGTATTCTGTAGCGAATGACTCACCTCCTGACTCCCCAAAGCCTTTCCACCATCTACAAGGCACAAGTCAGGAGTGTGATGGAATACTCTCCACTTGCCTGGATTGGTGCAGCTCCAACAACACTCAAGAAGAGGAGAGAAGATGAGGATCCCCCCCTAATTGTCCTTTCCTGAATAAAACGTATTTATTTTTCCCTACAGGTCGAGGGGGCAGCTTTCCTGAGGTGCCCGCTGGATCTGCAGGCTGGTGCTTCTCACAATGACTTCATTATCCCCTGGTGCCGTTGACAAGCGAGAAGGCCAATCTCTGAATCTCCAAAACAAACAGGAAGGTGGCAGAAATTTCCTGGAACGAGGCACTGCGGTGGTGGAGAAGAATCAAAGGGGAAATCTCTGGTGTCGGGACATCAGGCTGTGGTAGCCACTTTTCGAAACTCAGCAAAAAAAAAAGACTCCCAATGTATGAGACACAGCCATCGGAAAGGAAAACAGGAGGGATGAGGTAATCCAACAGGCACCTTGTGTAATGACTGTGCTCACCAGCACGGGAATTCATGACTTATCCAGTTACTGCTGTACCAGGCAGGATCGAACTCTCCTGCTAAAAATACACACCCACAGCCCAGACCCCTACACAGTTCCAGCTGAAGATTCCTTTCTCATTCAAGCGCCAACAGGTAATTTTTCTTCCTCCTTGTCAGTACTTGTTCATAAAGGATGTGAATAAGGCAGACAACAGACACCCCTCTCCCCGCTTCCCTCTCCAACCAGCTATTCCAGTAATAGTTGTCTGATTAACATAAGGAAGTCTCAGACAGAAAAGTCCTGGGAATTACCTGCTGGAATCTCCCAAAGAGACTGCCAACCTCATACCCATGAACCTGTGCAAAACACAGGACAACATAGAATCATACAGCATGGAAGGAGGCCATTCGGCCCATCGTGCCTGTGCCGGCTCTTTGAAAGAGTTGTCCAATTAGTCCCACTCCTCCTGCTCTTTCTCTGTAGCCCTGCAAATTTCTCCTTTTCAAGAATATTTTCAATTCCCTTTTTGTGATTTACTGTTGAATCAGCTTCCACCTCCCTTTTAAGCAGTGCATTCCAGATCATGGCAAAAATATATATATATAGGCAGTATGGACGCAGATTATTTTACCTTTAAACTGCGCTGGAATTTATGGCTTGCAAGTTGAATATTCTTAATGAGAGCAAGCTGCTAGCTCAGCCAAGGTTAGCCATGTCCCTACTCAGCTACTGAAGAGTTTAGTGCAACAGCATGTTGGAAATGTTATGTGAATTTATTCTAAATATTAAAATATGAAATATTAAATTTAAAATATTAATTTACTGACCTTCATCCATCAGGGTTAAGTAGGAGATAATGGCTAGCTCGATGGGAGAGCTAACTGGACTGGACAGTGCGAGGGAGTTGGGTTAACATCAGTAGAGATACAGTCAGTAACACTGGGCGATGGGGGGAGGGGTTACTGAGTGACAGTGTGAGGGAGCTGGATTAACATCAGTAGTGATACAGTCAGTAACACAGGCAGGAGCAGAGATAATAGCATTTGAAGTTTTTCTTAACTTGTCTCCCTCACATCGTCAGATTCAGAAATTCCCCTCGGGGGAGTGTTCTCTGCCATGTTGTACCGCCTGTCATAACTCCAGCACAGGTGGGTGGGCAATACTGCAGGAGCCAGCTCACCAGCTGTCCGCAGCACCTCCCCACCCCACCCCCCCGCCAACCACCCCCACCCCCTCGCCCCCCCCTGCCAATGCCCCCACACCCCCACCACCCCGCCCCACGGAGGGAATGTGTCTCCTGTCATAGTTCCCATCATTTGAGCCCCAGTAACATTCGGTCTACGCGCACCGCTCCTCCCAGTGTTACTGGGGCCGAGGGGGCTTTTAAAATTGAGAAAGCACAACAGTTTGTGCAATCGGTCTCAGGCTGATGGATTGCACAGACCAACATGGTTAGGAGTGCTTTTGGAAAATAAAATGAGTTCAGGACTGGTAGCAGAGGGCACTTGACACGATTTTCAACGGCAAATTTCAGCAGCAGGCCTCCCCAGGTTCCATCAGTTCCCCCATGGACACCCCATGGAAGCTGGGAGCCCGACTAAAATATACAAAGTGGCCTGACTGCAGACAATGGGCCGGTTACAGGAACGGAGGCCGGGGCTGGATACAAAGTCCGCGCGGCCGGATTTCCGCTAACAACAACAATCTGCATTGATATAGCGCCTTTAACCTAGTAAAATGTCCCGAGGCGCTTCACAGGAGCGTAATCAGACAAAAATTGACACCGAGCCACATAAGGAGACATTAGGACAGGTGACCAAATGCTTGGTCAAAGAGGTAGGTTTTAAGGCGCGTCTCATAGAACGAGAGAGAGGTGGAGTAGTGGAAAGAGTCAGGGAGGGAATTGCAGAATTTAGACCCTAGACGGCTGAAGGACCGGCCGCCAATTGTGGAGCGAAGGAAATCGGGGATGCACAAGAGGCCAGAGTTGAATGAACGCAGAGTTCTCAGATGCTGGAGGAGGTTACAGAGATAGGGAGGGGCAAGACCATGGAAAGATTTGAACACAAGGATGAGAATTTTAAAATCGAGGCGTTGCCGGATCGGGAGCGAGTGTAGGTCAGCGAGCACAGGGGGTGATGGGTGAACGGGACTCGGTGCGGGTTAGGATACGGGCAGCAGAGCTTTGGATGAGTTTTATCTGCACTTGCCGTTTAAACAAAAATATTTTTTAGAAATGAAATTGAGAAAAACACAAAGCAAAATTGTGTCACGGAGTGAAGCTGCATCTTTAAAAGTCACTAGCCTAGAAATTCAATGGCACCGTGCCTAAGCTTCCAATAAGGCAGCAGGAAGCTTGCGCTCATTACGAGCAGGAGGGGCCATATTGGTATTGGCAAAAAAGTAGGCGCTCAGGGTCTCTGCCTGAACAATTCATTGGGGCCTTTGCATGTGACACTCTGACAGGGATCCGGAGAATGTTTCACAGTTTAAAAGTTTCTCCCATACTCAGTCTTCAGTTAGTTGTTTTGAACCATGTGCAGTTGTGATGTGGAGCCAGGAGTCTTTGGCCAGGAGTCTTCCCCCCGGACAGCAGACCCATTCTCCCATCTTCAGAATTCTTGTCCCTCTGGCCTCTTACCCTCTCTTGATCTTTTCATTGCGAACTGCTGGCGTGACATCGGCCGTCTCAATTTCTTTACTCCCCTCACTCACTCTAACCTCCCTCCCTCTGAACTCACAGCACTCCGTTCTATCAGGTCCGACCCTGACATTGTCATTAAACCTGCTGACAAGGGCGGCTCTGTTCTGTGGCAAACAGACCTTTACCTTGCGAAGGCTGAACGCCAACTCTCCGACACCTCCTCCTACCTCCCCCTTGGACCATGACCTCACCGCCGAACATCAAGCCATGGTTTCCCAGACCGTCACTGATTTCATCTCCTCTAGAGGTGCTCCCCCCACGGCCTCCAATCTCATAGTCCCCCAACCCCGCACAGCCCGCTTCTACCCCCTTCCCAAGATCCACAAACTGGACTGCCCTGGGAGACCCATCGTTTCAGCCTGTTCTTGCCCCACGGAACTTATTTCCTCCGACCTTGACTCTTTTTTCTCCCCTTGTCCACCACTTCTGACCTACATCTGCGACTCTTCGGACGCCCTCCACCACTTCAACAATTTCCAGCTCCCTGGCCCTAACCTTCTTCTTTTCACCATGGATGTCCAGTCCCTCTACAGCTCCATCCCCCACCAGGATGGCCTGCGGGCCCTCCGCTTCTTCCTTGAACGGAGGCCCAACCAGTCCCCGTCCACCACCACCCTCCTCCGTCTGGCTGAACTTGTTCTTATGTTGAACAACTTCTCCTTTGACTCCACTCACTTCCTCCAAATAAAAGACATCGCTATGGGAACACGTATGGGTCCCAGCTATGCCTGCCTTTTTGTGGGCTACGTGGAACATTCCTTGTTCCAGCTGTACTCGGGTCCCCTCCCTTACCTCTTTTTCCGGTACATTGATGACTGTATCGGAGCCGTTTCCTGCTCTCGCCCTGAACTGGAAAATTTCATCAACTTCACTTCCAATTTCCACCCTTCCCTTCACAAAAGTCCATCTCTGACTCTTCCTTTCCCTTTTGGGGATAGGCTGTCAACCAATATCTGTTATAAGCCCACTGACTCCCACAGCTACCTTGATTACATTTCCTTCCACCCTGCTTCCTGTAAGGACTCTCTTCCCTTCTCCCAGTTTCTGTTCTGACGATACCACCTTCCACACCAATGCTTCTGATATGTCTTCCTTTTTCCTCAACTGAGGACTCCCCTCCACTGTAATTGACAGGGCCCTCGACCGTGTCCATCCTATTTCCCGCACTTCTGCCCTCACCCCTTCCGTTCCCTCCCAGAACCATGATAGGGTCCCCCTTGACCTCACCTTCCACCCCACCAGCCTCCACATTCAACGTATCATCCTCCGCCATTTCCGCCACCTGCAGCGCAATCCGACCACCAAACACACCTTCCCCACCTCTCCCCTTTCAGCATTCCAGAGGGACCACACCCTCCGTGACACCCTGGTCCATTCTTCCAACACCCGCTCTCCTCCCCACGGCACCTTCCCATGCAAGCGCAGGAGATGCAACACCTGCCCTTTCACCGCCTCCCTCCCCACCACCCAGGGCCCCAAACCCTCCTTCCAGGTGAAACTGCAGTTTACTTGTACTTCTTTCAATTTACTACACTGTATCCGCTGCTCACAATGTGGTCTCCTCTACACTGGGGAGACCAAATGCAGATTGGGTAATCGCTTTGCTGATCACCTCCGCTAAGTCTGCAAGTGTGACCCTGACCTGCCGGTCGCTTGGCATTTTAATTCCCTGTCCCACTCCTACTCTGACCTCTGAGTCCTCGGCCTCTTACACTGTTCCAATGAAGCTTAACGGAAGCTCGAGGAACAGCACCTCATCTTTTGTTTAGGCACTTTACAACCTTCCAGACTCAACACTGATTTCAGTAACTTCAGATCATAACCACTGCTCCTATTTTTTCGGACAGCAGGTGCTGGTAATGGTTCTGCTGCTGCCATTTACAGTTCCTCTAGACCGATATTTAACCTGTCCCATTACCACCTTCCTTGCCTTGCACCATCATCCCTTTTGTCATTTAATCACTCGTGCCCTCTACCCTATCACAGACCTTCCCTTTTGTTCTTTCCACCCTCCCCCCACCTTTCCCCGGCTCTGTTCTTGCTCAAAAACTTTAACTCTTTTAACATCTTCCAATTCTGACGAAAGGTCTTCGACCTGAAACGTTAACTCTGTTTCTCTCTCCACAGATGCTGCCTGACTTGCTGAGCTTCTCCGGCATTTTCTGTTTTTATTTCAGATTTCCAGCATCCGCGGTGTTTTGCTTTTGATGATGTGCTCGGGTAGCTGCAGTGTTTCAACTTTACTTCCCTCTCCAAGAGGGTGCCATTGCTTCTCCTTTGTGCAGTGCATTCTGGGAAGCGAGACCTCACCATGGCAACCTGCGTGGTGCAGCTATGGCGTAGACTTTCCGGAGAAAGTGAGGCTCCCAAAGAAAATAATAAATATTTGCTCTGTTTGTGAGCCAAAACAGAACTCCTGGCAACTGTCCTAGCAGAGGCACAGCGAATTAGGGAACAGATTCTGCTTTTGTGGGTTTTACATTTAGGTTCTTTGAATCCAGAGCAGGAGTCTGAATTTAACCCGTACTTTACATGTCATCCATTCTACCCATGCTCCTTAGCAAAGTTGCAGGCTGTTCTATTGGGTGGTAGAGCAAAGCAGCAAGGAAGTGCTGAGGTTTTCCCTGGTCTTCTTCAGGCTGATTTACCCTGAATGGAACCTCGCGGAATATTCCATAGTTTAAGAGCTTCCCCCACTCCTTCCCTTCACTACCATGAAGCCGTCTCCTCTCACTAGGCCAGCAAGATGGGAACCTAACAAGTGTTAACAAAAATGTACCCGTGCTCCCTGAAGGCTGAGTTGGTTCAGACAGCGTGCGACTGAACCACACAGGCCAAAAATGGATTGCGTATCATCAAAATATCGAATAGTCGCGCTGGTAACTCCCAGTAGGTTTGCCAGCTCTGGTTGGACATATTCCGGGAGGTTTCATCACATGACCTCCCCATCCAACTGCCCCGCCCCCACAATCCCGCCATTGGTCACCCGACATGTCCCTCCTCATGGTGCACCTTCTGCCCACTCCAATTGGAAAACGAGCAGACTCTTCATGACCTGATTGGATGATACTTGTCTGCCAGTCTTTTTCCCCATCTCCAATATTTTTTTAACTAATAAACCAAAGTGTTCAAAGAAAATAAAAGTAAGACACCCTAGCTTTTGTAATGCCCCTATGCCCCAATCCGGGAGGGTTGACAACCCTACTTCCCGGAGACTTTTTCATTAAGACGGTGCTTTTAATCTGCTTCAGGCTGACTGCTCCCTCCGTGGGTCAGTGCGTAACTGATCCATAAAGAAGGCCAACTGCCTTACCCTCTGACCTGCCTCGCTGTCAGCACGAGCACAGTCAGGTCAAGAACCCCATGAGTACCTTTCGTTCCTCCCACAAGTACCGTGCTTCTTAAAATATAACTGGGACAATATGTTTTATGAACAATGACGGACAGGAAACGACCCTTTGGTCCATTCAGTCTGTTCCACACAATTGCGATACCTTGTCTATCACAATATATACATTCCCCACCCCACCCAAAACCATCTGATCTCCTGGGAGAGGCCAAAAACCTCTGATGTAGTTGTAAGGGATGAATTCTGGCCAGGATACTGGGAGAACTGCTTTGCCCTCTTTTGAATAGTGCCTTGGGATCTTTTACGTCCCCCCGAAAAGGCAAATGGGATGTCAATGTAAAGTCTCATCTGAAGGACGGCACCTCCAACAGTGCAGCACTCCCTCTGCCCTCTCAGGTTGATGTAAAAGATCCCATGACATCTTTTCGAAGGAGAGCAGAGGAGTTCTTTCCGGTGTCCTGGATGATATTTATCCCTCAGCCAACATCACTAAAAAACAGATTAACCGGTCATTATCACATTGCTGTTAGTGGGTCCATGCTGTGCACAAATTGGCTGTTGCGTTTCCTACATAACAACAGTGGCTATACTTCAAAAGTACTTAATTGGTTGTAAAGCGCTTTGGGACATCCTGAGGTCTGTGAAAGGCACATGTATAAATGCAAGTCTTTATTTTTTTTCCTTCAGTTCTGCACTGAAGCATCAGCTTAGAGTATGTGCCCAAATCCTTTAGTGGGGCTTGAACCCATGACCTTCTGCCTCAGGGGTGAGAGTGCTATCACTGAGCCCAGTTGACAAGGGGAGGAAGGTATACCTGCAGGATTATCACTGGAAGAACAAAGAGGGAAGTTAGAGGAAAGTTTTCCCACAGAGAGATATTAGAACATTGAGACCGAGGCCACAACATAATCTAAAAGGGAATTGGTTGGTATTTCCTCAAGTACCAAGTGCAGACCGAACAGGGGCATATGACAATCAGAACGAATTACATTTGGCCTGTGCCAAGCAGCCTCTTCTTGGAGGCTCACTCAGCACAAACTACCCCATCCCAAAATAGCAACCCACCCACTACCCTTTAAAGGCAATTACGCCAACCACTATGACCATCAGCAAGCAGGACCTTTCCCCCCACTCCCAGGTCTAACTCATCCCCAGAATCAAGAGCAGACATACTGCTTCCATCCCATTACCAGCACTGCTCCCAGTGCAAGCACGGTCATGCCAAGGAATCTGGATGTATCAAAATACCTCGCCTACTGGCACTGAGCAGTCAAAATGTACAATGGCTTCACACAATATTTTATATTTGCATAAAATAAGGATGTAATGTGCAATTTTAGAAATTCAATAAAAACTTGATTCAAAGAAAAGAGATTTGGATGAGTATTTGAAAAGGAGGAACATAAATGTTATGGAGAAAGGGGAGGGAAGTAGGATTAATAGGAACATAGGAATTGCAAGACGAAGAAAGACCAAGGTCCATCTAATTCACCTTCCACCATCCTGGTAGTCGCATGATACAATGATAATGGAGTTGTTTTCGAATCATAGCAATCAATCTCGATCAATTATCTACAACAGACCCAGGAATGACACGAAGAAAACCCCAGTGGTGGAGAGCTTTGGGAACCATTGGTCCAAAGTCACCTGTTCCTTTCGAGCATGTTACACTTACCACATGTCATGTCCCAAATTACTCATTTACTGTATCTCAAAATGTCATTTTCTCAAAGAAATCTATCGAATTTGCTTTTGAATGAATCAATACTAACTGAATCAATACCAAATGAATCAATTTTTTAATTGTGGATCTCAATTACAAAAATAGCACCAGCACGGGTGTGATGGACCGAATGGCCTCCTTCTGTTCTGTGATTTTAATGCTTCTAATGTATCAAAGCTCAGACCGCCCCCACCCCCGTCCCCCCCCCCCCCACCTCAGTGCATCACTCTAGTGAACCCCAAGAAAGAAGTTGGTTGGGATTGTGGCCCTCGACAAAAAGGTGATAACACTGGTACCGGATTTCATTAATCACTTCCAGTTCATCACATGAACATGTCAATCTGTTCACTGACTACACTTCAAAAGTACTTCATTGGCTGTAAAACGCTTTGGGATGTCCTGAGGTTGTGAAAAGCCTTATATAAATGCAAGTCTTTCTTTCCTTCCTTCCTTTTCCTTCCTTCCTTGCTTTCTATCTTTCTTTCTTTCTTTCTTTTCTCCACCAGGATCTGTACTGAGCGGTCCTAACACTGTCAATATAAGCAGGATATTTCCAAATCAATCTATTTGCGCACCAAACGATTCTCTCCATCGACACCCCCAGACAAATCTAAATCTGAAGATAAAAGACAAGGATGAGAAAAGTCTATTCGTCCCATGGAAGGGGATTCTTCCAGGACCCAGGCTCTCTCCACCAACATTCTGCACGTCTCTAAAAGTTTTGTCTCACTATCCCACTTGGCAGATAATTCTAAACATTTATCACTCTTTGACTAAAGACACTCTTCCAAATATCTGTTTTAAATTTACTTTTCACCAAGTCCTGTACTTTACTGAAGTGCTCTGTCACCAAGCAACTTTATTTAGAACAAGACGTTTAATGTTGAAAGGAATTTTGCGGAGCCAGAGTGGTTCAAAGGGTGGAATGTAACACTCGAGTAGCTGGTGAGTAATGAGGTGCCTGACGGGCCCACTCACAGGGACAGTGAATGGATCACCATCTGCATGGGTGAGAACGAGGGCCATTGGCCTGCTGTTTCTGCCTTAAGTTGTGCAGATAAGGCGAGCAAAATAATCTGCACCCTTCATCGCAAAAGAAAACAATTGTCATGTACCCAGTACATTGCGTTGGATCTCTTGCTATTGAAATAAATTATTGCATCTCTATAGCGTCTTTCATGACCTCAGGATGTCCCAAAGCGCTTTACAGCCAATTTGAAGTGTAGTCACTGTTGTAATGTAGGAAACATGACAGCCAATTTGCGCACAGCAAGGTCCCACAAATAGCAATATTGTAATGACCAGATAATCTGTTTTAGTGATGTTGGTTGAGGGCTAGATATTGGCCAGGGCACCGGGGAGAATTCCCCTGCTCTTCTCGGGTGGGCTATATCCTGATCCACAGTGAGCCTCTGGACAGCATGGATCATTTCCCATACCTCGGGAGCCTCCTTTTGGCGCGAGCAGACATCGACGATGAAATTCAACATCGACTCCAATGCGCCAGTGTAGCCTTCAGACGCCTGAGGAACAGAGTGTTTGAAGATTGAGACCTCAAATCCAGCACCAAGCTCGTGGTCGACAGAGCAGCCATGGTCCCCGCCCTCCTGTACGCATCAGAAACTTGGACAATGTACAGCAGACACATCAAATCCCTGGAGAGATATCACCAACGTTGCCTCCAGAAAATCCTGCAAATCCACTGGCGGGATAGGCGTAGCAGTGTGAGCGTTCACTCTCAGGCTAACATCCCCAGTATCGAGGCATTGGTCACGCTCAAACAGCTGCGACGGGCGGGCCACATTGTCCGCATGCCCAACGCAAGATTCCCGAAACAAGTGCTCTACTCCGATCTCCGCAATGGCAGGCAATCACTAGGAGGGCGGAGGAAACGCTATAAGGACACTCTCAAAACCTCCCTAAAAAAATGCAACATCCCCACCGACACGTGGGAATCGCTTGCCCTAGAACGCCAAAACTGGAGAAGAAACATCCGCGAAGGCGCCAATCACCTTGAGCGTCACCGTGGTGGAGCACGTGGAGTCCAAGAGTAAGCAGCAGAAAGAGCGCGCAGAATCCAGAGCGTCTCACCCACCCGCCTTATTAAACACTACCTGCCCCACCTGTGGCAGAGTCTGCGGCTCCAGGATTGGACTATTCAGCCACCGCAGAACCCACCCTCCCGGAGTGGAAGCAAGTCATCCTCGACCCTGAGGGACTGCCAAAGAAGAAGGATATCCTGATAGGCTTCCAACAATAATTGTCACAAGCCGCTAACCCCACAGGTCAAGACAACAACAACTTGCGTTTATATAGCGCCTTTAACATAGCAAAACGTCCCAAGGCACTTCACAGGTGTGTAATCAGACACAATTTGACACGGAGCCAAAGAAGGAGAATTAGGACAGGTGAAAAAAGCTTGGCCAAAGAGGTAGGTTTTAAGGAGGGTCTTAAAGGAGGAGAGAGAGTTCGAGAGGCGGAGAGGTTTAGGGAGGGAATTAAAGAGCCTAGGGCCTGGGCAGCTGAAGGTACGGCCGCCAATGGTGGAGCGAAGGAAATCGGGGATGTGCCAGAGAGCCATCGCCCATTGACAACAGAGTGCACTGACTAACCAGAGAATGGTTATAGAATGGTTATAGAATGGTGCCTGCTCAGTTCAAACACTATGTTATATGCAATAAGGAGGGATTGCAAGGCTTTAGTCTACTTTAATTCTCAGATAATGATGACAGAGCTTCACCCCAGCCTCTAAATCATTCACGGATATCCACTACTATATATGCAAACCGTCCAAACCCCTCGATTAGATTCCAGCCTGTTACTCAGTCCCGAGTATCAGTTATTCTACATATAAACTACCCGAACCCCTTGATTAGATTCCAGCCTGTAACTCACTCCCAGGTATTCATTATTTTATACATAAACCACCCAAACCCCTCTATTAGATTCCAGCCTGTAATTCACTTTCAGGTATCTATTATTCTATATATAAACTACCTGAACCCCTCAAATAGATTCCAACCTGTAACTCACTCCAGGTATCTATTATTCTATATATAAACCACCCAAACCCCTTGATTAGATTTCAGTCTGTAACTCACTCCAGGTATCAATGAGATCAGGGCCTTACACCGCACAGTGTTCTCCCTGGAATATGTAGCAATATCATTATGTTCTCTGCTTAGATGGTTATCCCCCTCCTTTGGATATAGTAAATTAGGGAAATTCCGTAACAGTGTAAATTTTTCCTGGCATGAGGGAGGGTGAGACTTGATGCATTTTTTTCGACTGGTTTTACCTGTTAATTGTATGGAAGAAATTCTCTGTGTGTCTGTCTGTATATGTGTATATTTGTGTATTTGTGCATCTGGGCATGTGTGTATCTGCAAATCTGTATATCTATGCATGTGTATACGTCTGTGTGTATGTGTCTGTGTGTGTGTGTCTGTGCGTTTGCGTGTTTGTGTGTCTCTGTTTGATACCAGTACAACATAGGCTAATTACTCACAATGCAGCCACTTCTGGTACATGATGTGGAGATGCCGGTGATGGACTGGGGTGGACAAATGTACTTCTGGTACAGAGCAGGGACTTGCTAAAAGGAATGGAAATAAATCTTTATTGGTTCTCTCTCCAGGTTTGCTCTGCCTTTCTTCCCTTCCCTCTTGAAAGCGCTGACTCCGGCTGGGATAAAGATCCCTGGGTGACGAGCAGTCCTGTTCCTCGTGTGAGTGTAGACAGTGATTATTAATAGGCTAGTGGATCACGAGGGGTGGGGGATGGGATGGAATCACAGCCCAAGCCAGTGCTGTCAATAGCCAACATCCACAAGCCCACACGCTCTGATGTGGGAGGGGGGTGTCACTGTAGAGCGATTACGAGAAGGAACCCTACCTTACTTTTCCCCTCCCTGGTCTTGTGCCCAATGGCAGCCCCTTGCTTCCACCCCAGCTCAGGTCCGCTGAGCCAGCACCTTACCGGGCGGTGCCTCCACCCATTGAGCCATTGACGAGTTCACTTTGGTTTTCAAAACGTGAGTTGGTTTTCGTTTTACATCCAGATGGTAATCTTGCTTCCCCCAGCCCCCAACTTCCGGAGCTGATTTCGTCAGATACCTTTTAAATAAAAAGGTTTGCTCACTCAGTCCAGCAGCTGATACCATGAAAGCACAGCAATTCAGCATGAGTGACGACACACCATCATCCCTGTAACATTTAACACTCTCCTTATACAGTGATGATCTGTCCCAGATAATGTCCAATGCATTACTGAGACCTCACCCACTGTAAATGCAGCATGAATGTGTTGTACTCTATTTGCAGTCATTATTTCACAACCAGATGCCATATTCTGGAATCCTCTGTGATAAAAAAATGTTGTCCCCACCCAGCAGACTAACCATTGCTAATCCAACAGTTCCAATCAACCCACTTCATTGCTCCTCACGCTTATTAAACCATTTCATGATGGCTTTGCTTTCGGTATTGCAGTGGCAAGAGTTTTCTTCATAATTCTCTCTTCATTTTCCTTCTACACCTTCCCTATACTCCCCTCCCTTATCAACCTCCGCCACTTTTAGTCAAGGTGATAGGAACATAGGAGCAGGAGTATGCCATTCAGCCCTTCCAACCTGTTCCGCCATTCAATTGGATCATGGCTGATCTGTATCTCAACCCCATTTACCCGACTTGGTTCCATATTCCTTAATACCCTTTGCCGAACAAAAATCTAGCAATCTCAATTTTGAAATTTTCATTTGACCCCCAGCCTCACCAGCTTTTTGGGGAGAGAGTTCCAGATTTCCACTCCCCTTTGTGTGAAGAAGTGCTTCCTGACATCACCCCTGAATGGCCTAGCTCAAATTTTAAGGTTATGCCCCCCTTGTTCTGGATTCTCCCACCAGAGGAAATAGTTTCTCTCTATCTACCCCATCAACTCCATTAATCATCTTAAACGCCTCAATTTTATCACCCCTTAATCTTCTATACTCAAGGGATTACAAGCCTAGTCTATGCAACCTGTCCTCATATTTAACCCTTTTAGCCCCGATGCATTGTTCTGGCTTGTGGACGTCGCTACAGTCAGCTTTGACTTGGTCAAACGGTGCTCAGTGCTCGAGAGGGACAGCGATTAGATTCTCCTGCTCCTCCCCCTCTACCAGCTCTCCCTCCCCTCTTATGGGCTTGGAAGACACTGCTGAAAATGATCCTCAGGGCGGCTCCAAGCACGGATATAATTTTGTCAGCCATGGCTCAGTGGGTAGCACTCTTGCCTCTGAGTCAGAAGGTTGTGGATTCAAGCCCCTCTGTAGTGTCTTGAGCACAAAATCTAGGCTGACACTCCAATGCAGTACTGAGGGAGTGCTGCACTGTCGGAGGTGCCGTCTTTTGGATGCGACATTAAACCGAGGCACCATCTGCCCTCTCAGGTGGATGTAAAAGGTCCCACTGCACTATTTCAAAGAAGAGCAGGGGACTTTTCTCCAGTGTCCTGGCCAATATTTATCCCTCCACCAACATCACTAAAACAGATGATCTGGTTATTGTCAAGTTGCTGTTTGTGGAATCTTGCTGTGTGCAAATTGGCCGTCGTGTTTCCTACATTACAACAGTGACTACACTTCAAAAGTACTCCATTGGGTGTAAAGTGCTCCTGAGGCCATGAATGGTGCTATAGAAATGCAAGTTCTTTCTTTCTTTCTTCTTTACGATGATCCCAGCTGATCGTCGAGGGCCCGAGTGATGAAAAGGGTGAAGCTTTAGGCAACACGGTGAATTAGCAGCCTGTCTTTTCACCTCTGGCACCCTGAGTAACGGAATCAAAGTCTGCTCTTTGATGGGCGCAAGGATCCTGAGGGAAATTAATTTCAGGACTGTCTCACTCCAGTCCCTAGTGGACCAGGGATCGACAGCAACAGGACTGTCCCTAAATGAACAATCTGAATCAATGGCCATAAAGGATGGCTGGTGCGGGCAATGGAGATATCGCACTGGTGCAGTTGGAGTGGCTATAATAAGTCTGAGGTTAAGGAACGTTGCGGGGCCAGCGAAGGAGGAATTGCTCTAAGGATTAACCCTTTCCTTTGTGACCCCACTAAAAGTTCCCCGCCTGGACCGAAAGTTCATTTGATTCTTTTTTAAGGATTCCATTGCTCTCATTGCTCTGTGTTTGGCTAAAAGTCTGGCAGTAACCATCAAACACCAGTGGCAGGTCTGGGGAAATTCTGTCTCCCTGGGTCGACCAGTTTTATTATTACAATAATAAAGTCACTGAAGCAACAGGAATCAGTTTATTACTGGAATAAATCATCAATTAAAATACATACCAGAAACACAACTTCAGATCAAAATATTTGAACCTTTTCCCTGTCCTGGCCCTATGACCTTCTTTTATTTATGTTAATTGTGACTTCAATTTTACTCTTTTCCTAACTATCCAAGTCTATTTTTCCATTTTCTAAAAAATCTTTAAGCCCTTTTCCTTGAATTTTGTTCTTAAGCCCCTTTGATCCCAACTCATCATTTTAGAGATGGAAGCAACTTGGAAAAATAAAATTGGCTGGAAGCCAAGCTGGTTTTCAGCCAGAACTCAAAATCAATACGAGTCAGCTGACTAGTTGTGACCATCTCGTCTTTGAAGTGTTTAGTGTGGCCGGACACGCAGGGATAAAAACTCACCTCGGGTGTTAGATCAAAACAGGCAGTATGGTACAACCGCCCGTTATACCCTCCACCCAACATTCACTCCCATCAACTCCAAGGGATTAAATATCAGGCAGGGCGTAAAACGGGCGGCCGATACGTTACCGGCTGAGTTTTTTTTTAACAAAGTCCCTCCCGTACGTGCCAGGGACTACCTGGCTATATCCGACTCTGTGTGTCTGAAATGTGAAGAGCGCTGAAAAATTTGGGTCATGCCAGGAAAATCTGCGACCTGGTACTCAAAAACAACAAAACAACTCCACAAAGCTTGAATTTAGACTCTTCCCAACCGCAATGGGCAAGATCAATTTGGCACAGATACCTGCCTGAGTCCCAAGGACACATGTGGCATAAATATCTCGTAATATATGACTTGTTAGTGGTTTACCAATAAACGTCTGATTTGACTCACACGTCCCGTCATACTACTGGGTCATGCCACAAAATGTCACTCTGCGGTTCATTTTCCATCAATTCCTCCACCAACATATGTCCTGTGTATGAAACATGGCAAAAAAGCGAGATTTATTTATTTCCTGCCCTTACTCAGTCATGCAGGGCTACTTTGAACTATAAACAAGCAAAGCCATGTTGGAAAATCATTAGGTGGAGGAGAGGTGAGGTTTGGAGCTAGGGGTAGCCAGGCAGAAGCTCTTGGGCCTTATAGCAGTCTTACCCGTTTTGATGCCGGGAAGGAATAGAATTCTTGCAGGTACTCACAAGCCATTGAGTTGGTACTCCAATACAATGTGCCACAGGCTGGAAGAACAAAGCTTTGTGTCCATGATTCTTCAACATGGTATCTGATCTCTGTCATCCAACGGATCAGATCAAAGCTCTGCAGTCCTGCCACATCCAGTCGTGAATGGTGGTGGACAATTAAACAACTATCGGGAGGAGGAGGCTCTGTAAACATCCCCATCCTCAATCATGGCAGAGTCCAGCACATGAGTGTAAAAGACAAGGCTGAAGCGTTTGCAACCATCTTCAGCCAGAAGTGCCGAGTGGATGATCCATCTCGGCCTCCTCCCCACATCCCCAACATCACAGAAGCCAGTCTTCAGCCAATTCAATTCACTCCATGTAATATCAAGAAATGGCTGAGTGCACTGGCTACAATAAAGGCTATGGGCCCCGACAACATCTCGGCTGTAGTGCTGAAGACTAGTGCTCCAGAACTAGCTGTGCCTCTAGCCAAGCTGTTCCAGTACAGCTACAACACTGGCATCTACCCAACAATGTGGAAGTTTGCCCAGGTATGTCCTGTCCACAAAAAGCAGGACAAATCCAATCCAGCCAATTACCGCCCCATCAGTCTACTCTCAATCATCAGCAAAGTGATGGAAGGTGTCGTCGACATTGCTATCAAGTGGCACTTACTCACCAATAACCTGCTCACCGATGCTCAGTTTGGGTTCCGCCAGGACCACTGGGCTCCAGACTTCATTACAGCCTTGGTCCAAACATGGACAAAAGAGCTAAATTCCAGAGGTGAGGTGAGAGTGACTGCCCTTGACATCAAGGCATCATTTGACCGAGTGTGGCACCAAGGAGCCCCAGTAAAATTGAAGTCAATGGGGATCAGGGGGAAAACTCTCCAGTGGTTGGAGTCATACCTAGCACAAAGGAAGATGGTAGTGGTTGTTGGAGGCCAATCATCTCAGCCCCAGGACATTGCTGCAGGAGTTCCTCAGGGCAGTGTCCTTGGCCCAACCATCTTCAGCTGCTTCATCAATGACCTTCCCTCCATCATAAGGTCCGAAATGCGGATGTTCGCTGATGATTGCACAGTGTTCAGTTCCATTCGCAACCCCTCAGATAATGAAGCAGTCCGTGCCAACATACAACAAGACCTGGACAACATCCAGGCTTGGGCTGATAAATGGCAAGTAACATTTGCGCCAGACAAGTGCCAGGCAATGACCATCTCCAACAAGAGAGAGTCTAACCACCTCCCCTTGACATTCAACAGCATTACCATTGCCAAATCCCCCACCATCAACATCCTAGGGGTCACCATTGACCAGGAACTGTGGCTACGAGAGCAGGTCAGAGGCTGGGTATTCTGTGGCGAGTGACTCACCTCCTGACTCCCCAAAGCCTTGCCACCATCTACAAGACACAAGTCAAGAGTGTGATGGAATACTCTCCACTCGCTTGGATGAATGCAGCTCCAACAACACTCAAGAAGCTCGACACCATCCAGGACAAAGCAGCCCGCTTGATTGGCACCCCATCCACCACCCTAAACGTTCACTCCCTTCACCACCGGCGCACTGTGGCTGCAGTGTGTACCATCCACGGGAAGCACTGCAGCAACTCGCCAAGGTTTCTTCGACAGCACCTCCCAAACCCGTGACCTCTACCACCTGGAAGGACAAGAGCAGCAGGCACATGGGAACAACACCACCTGCACGTTCCCCTCCAAGTCACACACCATCCTGACTTGGAAATATATCGCCGTTCCTTCATCGTCGCTGGGTCAAAATCCTGGAACTCCCTTCCTAGCAGCATTGTGGGAGAACCTTCACCACACGGACTGCAGTCGTTCAAGAAGGCGGCTCACCACCACCTTCTCAAGGGCAATTAGGGATGGGCAATAAATGCTGGCCTTGCCAGCGACACTCACATCCCATGAACGAATATATTTTTAAAAATTCCTTTACAGGGAGGTTCTGAGCGGGTAGAGACTCAACCTCTGACCTGCTGTCCATCTCTATGGGCTCTGCTTAGCACTTTCCTGCTTAGCACTTCCCTGTGACAGTACCTCCCTGTGACAGTACCTCCCTGTGACAGTACCTCCCTGTGACAATGCTTCCCTGTGACAGTACTTCCCTGTGACAGTACCTCCCTGTGACAATGCTTCCCTGTGACAGTGCTTCCCTGTGACAGTACTTCCCTGTGACAGTGCTTCCCTGTGACAGTGCCAACCTTTTGGCCATCTGTTCTAATATCTCTTTATGTGACTCAATGTCAAATTTTGTTTCATTGTGCTCCTGTGAAGCACCTTGGGACGTTTTATCATGTTAAAGGTGCTATATAAATGCAAGTTTTTGTTGTTGTGGTGTTGGTACCTCCCTGTGTTTGCAGCTCCCTGTGTTTGTACCTCCCTCTGTTTGTACCTCCCTCTGTTGGTACTTCCCTGTGTTTGTACCTCCCTCTGTTTGTACCTCCCTCTGTTGGTACTTCCCTGTGTTTGTACCTCCCTCTGTTTGTATCTCCCTCTGTTGGTAGCTCCCTGTGATGGTACATCCATGCTCATGTGCCCCGTACAGCAGCATTAAGATAGGCCAGTGAGTATGTCTGCAGACCTGTACTATTGACCTGGGAATGGACTGGGATACCCGGACAAACAGGGAAGGAGCAAAAACACAAAAGACTTTGCAGTTTTGCAACAACAGGATCTGATGAAAACAAGTTCCTGGAATTTAGTTCCTGAAAAACAGCAAACTACTAAAGAATTTAACTACATCAGACATCACTGTTATTTCCTGTGTGTCTTGAAATAAATGACAGATATTTGCCATCTGATGTAGAAAATTGAAAGGAAATGCTGTGTAACTGGTTAGCGTCAGTTCATCTGTTCTCCACTGAGTGAGGCATTGAGTGTAACTGTCCCGTAACTGAGTGAGGCAGTGAGTGTAACTGTCCCGTAACTGAGTGAGGCATTGAGTGTAACTGTCCCGTAACTGAGTGAGGCAGTGAGTGTAACTGTCCCGTAACTGAGTGAGGAAGTGAGTGTAACTGTCCCGTAACTGAGTGAGGCATTGAGTGTAACTGTCCCATAACTGAGTGAGGCAGTGAGTGTAACTGTCCCGTAACTGAGTGAGGCATTGAGTGTAACTGTCTCATAACTGAGTGAGGCAGTGAGTGTAACTGTTCCGTAACTGAGTGAGGAAGTGAGTGAGGAAGTGAGTGTAACTGTCCCGTAACTGGGTGAGGCAGTGAGTGTAACTGTTCCGTAACTGAGTGAGGCAGCGAGTGTAACTGTCCCGTAACTGGGTGAGGAAGTGAGTGTAACTGTCCCGTAACTGAGTGAAGAAGTGAGTGTAACTGTCCCGTAACTGAATGAGGCAGTGAGTGTAACTGTCCCGTAACTGGGTGAGGCAGCGAGTGTAACTGTCCCGTAACTGAGTGAGGAAGTGAGTGTAACTGTCCCGTAACTGAGTGAGGCAGCGAGTGTAACTGTCCCGTAACTGAGTGAGGAAGTGCCCTTCATTGATCTTTGGTGACCTCTTGTCCAAGCAGATCAGTTTGGGTGACCACTTCAATGTGTCTGTTTCTGTGCTAGTTCTGAATGCATATAGTTGCTTGGCAGAGTCTTTCTCCGACAGTATGTGCATGTTTCGATCAGTGGACTGTGACTGGATAATCCTGGTAGAATTTTCATGCCGTATCTACTGGATTATTATAAGCCTTCGGTGACAGGTTGGCACTGCATGACATTGATTGACCATGGAGTGGATGAGTCTGATCTTGATATTGTTGTTACTGTTTCTCATGTTACACATTGTATTTCATGATGTGGAGATGCCGGTGATGGACTGGGGTTGACAATTGTAAACAATTTTACAACACCAAGTTATAGTCCAGCAATTTTATTTTAAATTCACAAGCTTTCGGAGGCTACCTCCTTCCTCAGGTGAACGATGTGGAAATGAAGTCCACATCATTTCCACATCGTTCACCTGAGGAAGGAGGTAGCCTCCGAAAGCTTGTGAATTTAAAATAAAATTGCTGGACTATAACTTGGTGTTGTAAAATTGTTTACAATTGTATTTCATGTGAGAGCTGTCACTTCCAAGCCTGTTGAGGGTGAAGAGTGACAAGGTGTTCTTACAGGTTAGTGCGAAGTGTCTTCACTTCTCAGCTGATGAATTGAGTTCAAACCGCTGCTGTGCACTTGGTAACATAATGTAGCCTCACACCTCCAGCCTAACAGCCCTAGAGCTAGGCCATTCTAAACTCTAGAGAATACAACCCCAATTTGTTCAATCTCTCCTCGTAACTTAACCCTTGAAGTCCGGGTATCATTCTAGTAAACCTACGCTGCACTCCCTCCAAGGCCAATATGTCCTTCCGAAGGTGCGGTGCCCAGAACTGCTCACAGTACTCCAGGTGTGGTCTAACCAGGGTTTTGTATAGCTGCAGCATAACTTCTGCCCCCTTTGTACTCTAGTCCTCTGGATATAAAGGCCAGCATTCCATTAGCCTTATTGATTATTTTCTGCACCTGTTCATGACACTTCAATGATCTATGTACCTGAACCCCTAAGTCCCTTTGGACATCCACTGTTTTTAACTTTTTACCATTTAGAAAGTACCCTTGAGGTATATTGGATAGCGTTACAGCGATGAGGATGGGGTATATCGGAGGCTGTTTCAGTGATGAGGATGGGGTATATCGGAGGCTGTTTCAGTGATGAGGATGGTTATATCAAAGTGCTACAAGGATGGGGATGGGGTATATTGGTGAGTTTTATTTTGATGGGGATTAGGTATTTCGGAGAGTGTTACACTGATGGGGATGAGGTATATCAGAGAGTGTTACAGTGATGAGGATGAGATATACAGGAGAGTATTTCATTGATGAGGATGGGGTATATCGGAGTGTTACAGTGATGAGGATGAGGTATATCAAAGAGTGTTACAGTGAAGAGTTTGAAGTGTATCAGAGAGTGTTACAGTGACCATATGCGGTATATCAGAGAGTGTTACAGTGACATGGATGGGGAATATCAGACAGTGTTACAGTGATGGGGATGGTGTAAATCGGAGTGTTCCAGTAATGAGGATGGGGTATATCGGAGAGTGTTACAGTAATTGGGATGAGGTGTATCAGAGAGTGTTACAGCGATGAGGATGAGGTATATTAGAGATTGTTACACTAATGTGAAAGAGGTCTATCAGAGAGTGTTACAATGAAGGGGATGGTGAATATCGGAGATTGTTACAATGAAGGGGATGGTGAATATCGGAGATTGTTACAATGAAGGGGATGGTGAATATCGGAGATTGTTACAATGAAGGGGATGGTGAATATCGGCGATTGTTACAATGAAGGGGATGGTGTATATCGGCGATTGTTACAGTGATGAGGATGGTTATATCGGATATTGTTACAGTGATGAGGATGAGGTCTATCAGAGAGTGTTACAATGAAGGGGATGGTGAATATCGGCAATTGTTACTGTGATGAGGCTGATGTATATCGGAGAATGTTACAATAATGAGGATGTGGTACATTGGAGAATATTACAGTGATGAGGATGAAGTATATCGGAGAGTGTTACTGTGATGGGGATTAGGTATATTGGAGAGTGTTACAGTGATGAAGGTGGGTATATTGGAGAGTGTTACAGTGATGAAGGTGGGTATATTGGAGAGTGTTACTGTGATGAGGATGGTTATATCGGAGAGTGCTACAGTGCTGAGGATTAGGTATATCAGAGAGTGTTACAGTGACGTGGATGGGGAATATCAGAGATTGTTACAGTGATGGCATGGGTATATCGGAGAGTGTTACACTGATGAGGATGTTGTATATTGGAGTGTTCCAGTAATCAGGACGGTGCATATCGGAGAGTGTTACTGTAATGAGGATGAGGTATATTTTACTGGACAGTGTTACAGTGATGGGGATGGTATATCGGAGAGTGTTACAGTTTTGGGGTGAGGTATATTGGAGTGTATAACAGTGATGAGAATGAGGTATAGTGGAGATTGTCACATTGATGAGGTATATTGGTGCTCGTTACACTAATGTGGATGAGGTATTTCAGAGAATGTTACAATGAAGAGGATGATGTATATCGGAGATTATTACAGTGATGAGGATGGGGTATATCGGAGAGTGTTACTGTGATGGGGATGGGGTATATCGGAGAGTGTTACAATGATGAGGATGGGGTATATCGGAGAGTGTTACAATGATGAGGATGGGGTATATCGGAGAGTGTTACAATGATGAGGATGGGGTATATCGGAGAGTGTTACAATGATGAGGATGGGGTATATCGGAGAGTGTTACAATGATGGGGATGGGGTATATCGGAGAGTGTTACAATGATGAGGATGGGGTATATCGGAGAGTGTTACAATGATGAGGATGGGGTATATCGGAGAGTGTTACAATGATGAGGATGGGGTATATCGGTGAGTGTTACAATGATGAGGATGGGGTATATCGGAGAGTGTTACAATGATGAGGATGGGGTATATCGGAGAGTGTTACAATGATGAGGATGGGGTATATCGGAGAGTGTTACAATGATGGGGATGGGGTATATCGGAGAGTGTTACAATGATGGGGATAGGGTATATCGGAGAGTGTTACAATGATGAGGATGGGGTATATCAGAGAGTGTTACAATGATGAGGATGGGGTATATCGGAGAGTGTTACTGTGATGGGGATGGGGTATATCGGAGAGTGTTACTGTGATGGGGATGGGGTATATCGGAGAGTGTTACTGTGATGGGGATGGGGTATATCGGAGAGTGTTACAATGATGAGGATGGGGTATATCGGAGAGTGTTACAATGATGAGGATGGGGTATATCGGAGAGTATTACAATGATGAGGATGGGGTATATCGGAGAGTGTTACAATGATGGGGATGGGGTATATCGGAGAGTGTTACAATGATGGGGATGGGGTATATCGGAGAGTGTTACAATGATGGGGATGGGGTATATCGGAGAGTGTTACAATGATGGGGATGGGGTATATCGGAGAGTGTTACAATGATGGGGATGGGGTATATCGGAGAGTGTTACAATGATGGGGATGGGGTATATCGGTGAGTGCTACAATGATGGGAATGGGGTATATCGGAGAGTGTTACAATGATGAGGATGGGGTATATCGGAGAGTGTTACTGTGATGAGGATGGGGTATATCGGAGAGTGTTACTGTGATGGGGATGGGGTATATCGGAGAGTGTTACAGTGATGAGGATGGGTATATTGGAGAGTGCTACAATGATGGGAATGGGGTATATCGGAGAGTGTTACAATGATGAGGATGGGGTATATCGGAGAGTGTTACAGTGATGAGGATGGGTATATCGGAGAGTGTTACAATGATGGGAATGGGGTATATCGGAGAGTGTTACAATGATGAGGATGGGGTATATCGGAGAGTGTTACAATGATGAGGATGGGGTATATCGGAGAGTGTTACAATGATGGGGATGGGGTATATCGGAGAGTGCTACAATGATGAGGATGGGGTATATCAGTGAGTGTTACAATGATGAGGATGGGGTATATCGGAGAGTGTTACAATGATGAGGATGGGGTATATCGGAGAGTGTTACAATGATGGGGATGGGGTATATCAGAGAGTGTTACAATGATGGGGATGGGGTATATCAGAGAGTGCTACAATGATGAGGATGGGGTATATCAGTGAGTGTTACTGTGATATGGATTGGGTATATCGGGGAGTTTTGCAGTGATGGGGATGGGATATATCAGAGAGTGTTACACTATCATGTAGTGGTTCACTGATGAGGATGGATATGTCAGAGAGTGTTACATTGATGAGAATGGGTATATCGGAGTGTTCCTGTGATGAGGATGAGGAATATTGGAGAGTGTTACAATGATGAGGATGAGGAATATTGGAGAGTGTTACAATGATGAGGATGAGGAATATTGGAGAGTGTTACAGTGATGAGGATGAGGAATATTGGAGAGTGTTACAATGATGAGGATGAGGAATATTGGAGAGTGTTACAATGATGAGGATGAGGAATATTGGAGAGTGTTACAGTGATGAGGATGAGGAATATTGGAGAGTGTTACAATGATGAGGATGAGGAATATTGGAGAGTGTTACAATGATGAGGATGAGGAATATTGGAGAGTGTTACAGTGATGAGGATGAGGAATATTGGAGAGTGTTACAGTGATGAGGATGAGGAATATTGGAGAGTGTTACAATGATGAGGATGAGGAATATTGGAGAGTGTTACAATGATGAGGATGAGGAATATTGGAGAGTGTTACAGTGATGAGGATGAGGAATATTGGAGAGTGTTACAATGATGAGGATGAGGAATATTGGAGAGTGTTACAGTGATGAGGATGAGGAATATTGGAGAGTGTTACAGTGATGAGGATGAGGAATATTGGAGAGTGTTACAATGATGAGGATGAGGAATATTGGAGAGTGTTACAATGATGAGGATGAGGAATATTGGAGAGTGTTACAGTGATGAGGATGAGGAATATTGGAGAGTGTTACAATGATGAGGATGAGGAATATTGGAGAGTGTTACAGTGATGAGGATGAGGAATATCGGAGAGTGTTACAATGATGAGGATGAGGAATATTGGAGAGTGTTACAATGATGAGGATGAGTTATATCTGGGAATGTTACAGTGGCGACAATGGGTATATCGTGATGGGAATTAGGTATATCGGAGAGTGTTACACTGATGGGGAGCAGGTATACAGGAGAGTGTTTCATTGATGTGGATGGGGTATAGCGGGGTGTTACTATGCTGAGGATGATGTATATTGGAGAGTGTTACAGTGATGAGGATGATGTATATCGGAGAGTGTTACAGTGATGGGGATGATGTATATCGGAGAGTGTTACAGTGATGAGGATGATGTATATCGGAGAGTGTTACAGTGATGAGGATGATGTATATTGGAGAGTGTTACAGTGAAGGGGATGGGGTATATCGGAGAGTGTTACAATTTTGGGGTGACATATATCGGAGTGTGTTTCAGTGATGGGGATGGGGTATTACGGAGAGTGTTATAGTGATGGGGATGGGGTATTACGGAGATTGTTACAGTGATGGGGATGGGGTATTACGGAGATTGTTACAGTGATGGGGATGGGGTATTACAGAGATTGTTATAGTGATGGGGATGGGGTATTACGGAGATTGTTATAGTGATGGGGATGGGGTATTATGGAGAGTGTTATAGTGATGGGGATGGGGTATTACGGAGAGTGTTATAGTGATGGGGATGGGGTATTACGGAGAGTGTTATAGTGATGGGGATGGGGTATTACGGAGAGTGTTATAGTGATGGGGATGGGGTATTACGGAGAGTGTTATAGTGATGGGGATGGGGTATTACGGAGAGTGTTATAGTGATGGGGATGGGGTATTACGGAGATTGTTACAGTGATGGGGATGGGGTATTACGGAGATTGTTACAGTGATGGGGATGGGGTATTACGGAGAGTGTTATAGTGATGGGGATGGGGTATTACGGAGGGTGTTACAGTTTTGGGGTGACATATATCGGAATGTGTTTCAGTGATGAGGATAGGCACTAAATATTCCAGGGTACTTGATATTTCAAATAAACAGGCAGAATGGAAAAGGAGGGGGTGTAGCCCTATAATAAAGGATGGCATAAGGACAGTGGTGATAAAGGATCCTGGCTCGGAAGATCAGGAAGTAGAAGCAGTATGGGTGGAAATAAGAAATAACAACGTGCAGAGGACACTAGTAGGAGTAGTTTACAGGCCCCCTAACAGTAGCTCTACCGTTGGACAGGGTATTAATCAAGAAATAATAGGAGCCTGTAACGAAGGTTAATGCAGTCATCATGGGGGTCTTTAATCTTCATATAGACTGGAGAAATCAAATTGGCAAAGGTAGTCTGGAGGACGAGTTCATGCAATACATTCAAGACCGTTTCCTAGAGCAATACGTCATGGAAACAACCTGGGAACAGACTATTTTGGATCTTGTATTGTGTAATGAAACAGGGTTAATTAGTAATCTCATAGTAAGGGATCCTCTGGGGAAGAGTGATCATAGTATGATAGAATTTCACTTTGCGTTTGAGGGTGACGAACTTAAGTCTGAAACTAGAGTCTTAAACTTAAATAAAGCCAATTACATAGGTATGAGGGGCGAGTTGGCTAAGATAGATTGGGAAATTAGATTAAAAGATATGACAGTAGTTAAGCAATGGCAAACATTTAAATAAAGATTTCAATATTCTTAACGAATATACATTCCATTTAGAAATAAAAACTCCATGGGAAAAGTGATTCATCCGTGGTTAACCACAGAAGTTAAGAATAATATTAAATTAAAAGAAGAGGCTTATAATGTTGCAAAGAAGAATAGTAAGCCTGAGGATTGGGAAATTTTTAGAAACCAGCAAAGGACAACCAAACAATTGATAAAAAGGGAGAAAATACAATCTGAGAGTAAACTAGCAAAAAATATAAAAATAGATTGTAAGAGCTTCTACAAGTACGTAAAAAGGAAGAGAGTTACAAAAGTAAACTTTGGTCCCTTAGAGGCTCCGACAGGAGAAATTATAATGGGGAATAAGGAAATGGCAGAGACATTAATTTTCTATCTGTCTTCGCAAAAAGCATACCAGAAATAGTGAGGAACCAAGTGAAAGTCAGGAACTTAAAGTAATTAATATCAGTGGAGAAAAAGTACTGGAGAAATTAATGGGACTAAAAGCCGATAAATCCCCTGGACCTGATGGCCTACATCCGAGGGTTCTAAAAGAGGTGGCTGCAGAGATAGTGGATGCATTGGTTATGATCTTCCAAAATTTCCTAGAATCCAGAACGGTCCCAGCGGATTGGAAGGTAGCAAATGTAACCCCGCTATTCAAGAAAGGAGGGAGAGAGAAAACAGGGAACTTACAGGCCAGTTAGCCTGACATCAGTCGTCGGGAAAATGCTGGAATCCATTATTAAGGAAGTGGTAACAGGGCACTTAGAAAATCATAATATGATTAGGCAGAGTCAACATGGTTTTATGAAAGGGAAATCATGTTTGACAAGATTATTAGAATTTTTTGAGAATGTAACTAGCAGAGTAGATAAAGGGGAACCAGTGGATGAAGAATATTTGGATTTTCAAAAGGCATTCGATAAGGTGCCACATAAAACGTTGTTACACAAGATAAGGGCTGATGGGGTTGGGGGTAATATATTAGCATCGATAGAGGTTTGGTTAATGGACAGAAAACAGAGAGTTGGGATAAACGGGTCATTTCCAGGTTGGCAGGCTGTAACTAGTGGGGTGCCGCAAGGATCGGTGCTTGGGCCTCAGCTATTTACAATCTATATTAATGACTTGGATGAAGGGACTGAGTGTAATGTATCCAAGTTTGATGATACAAAGCTAAGTGGGAAAGTAAGCTGTGAGGAGGACACAAAGAGTCTGCAAAAGGAATATAGACAGGTTAAGTGAGTGGGCAAGAAGATGGCAGATGGAGTATAATGTGGGGAAATGTGAGTTTATTCACTTTGGTAGGAAGAATAGATAAACAGAATATTTATTAAATGGTGAGAAACTATTAAATGTTGGTGTTCAAAGAGATTTGAGTGTCCTCGTACCAGAAACACAAAAAGTTAGTATGCAGATACAGCAGACAATTAGGAAGGCAAATGGCATGTTGGTCTTTATTGCAAGGGAGTTGGAGTACAAGAGTAAGGAAGTCTTACTACATTTGTACAGGGCTTTGGTGAGACCTCACCTGGAGTACTGCATACAGTTTTGGTCTCCTTATCTAAGGAAGGATATACTTGCCTTAGAGGGGGTGCAACAAAGGTTCACTCGGTTAATTCCTGGGATGAGAGGGTTGTCCTATTAGGAGAGGTTGAGTAGAATGGGCCTATACTCTCTGGAGTGTAGAAGAATGAGAGGTGATCTCATTGAAACATATAAGATGCTGAGGGGGCTTGACAGGGTAAATGCTGAGAGGTTGTTTCTCCTGGCTGGAGAGTCTAGAACTAGGGGGCATAGGCTCAGGTCAAGGGATCGGCCATTTAAGACTGAGATGAGGAGGAATTTCTTCACTCAGAGGGTTGTGAATCTTTGTAATTCTCTACCCCAAAGGTCTGTGGGTGCTGAGTCGTTGAATATTTTGAAGGCTGAGATAGATAGATTTTTGGACTCTAGAGGAATCAAGGGATATGGATGGAAAGTGGAGTTGAGGTCGAAGATCAGCCATGATCTTATTGAATGGCGGAGCAGGCTCGAGGGGCTGTATGGCTACTCCTGCTCCTATTTCTTATGCTCATATGTTCTTATGGGGTATATCGGAGAGTGTTACAGTGATGCGGATGGGTATATCGGAGAGTGTTACTGTGATGGGGATGAGTGATATCATAGAGTGTTACGGTGAGGGGAATGAGGTATATCGGAGTGTTGCACTGATGAGATAGATAGATTTTTGGACTCTAGAGGAATCAAGGGGATATGGAGAGTGTTACAGAAATGAGGCTAAGGTATATTGGGGTGATATAGTGATGAGGATGAGATACATTGGATACTGCTACAGTGGTGGGGATGTGGTATATTGGAGTGTTACACTGATGAGGATGGGTTATATCAGAGAGTGTTACAGTGATGAGGATGGGGTATATTGGATAATGTTACAGTGATGAGTTTGGGGTATATCTGAGATTATTTCAGTGATGGGGGTTGAGGTACATCTTAGAGTGTTACAGTGATCGGGATGGGTATATCGGAGAGTGTTACAGTGATAGGGATGGGGTATTTTGGAGAGTGTTTCAGTGATGGTGTCGAGGTACATCGGAGAGTGTTACAGTGGTCAGTATGAGGTATATCGAATTGTTACACTGATGAGATAAGGTATATCGGAGATTGTTACAGAGATGAGGCTATGGTATATCGGGATGGTATAGTGATGAGGATGAGGTATATTGGATACTGTTACAAAGATGGGGATGGGGTATATCTGAGAGTGTTAAGCGATGAAGATAAGGTATATGGGAAAGTATTACAGTGATGAGGATGGGTATATGGGAGAGCGTTACAGTGATGAGGATGGGTATATCGGAGAGTATTACAGTGATGAGGATGGGTATATCAGTGAGTGTTACAGTGATGGGGATGGGGTATTTCAGTGAGTGTTACAGTGATGAGGATGGGTATATTGGAGAGTGATACAGTGATGAGGATGGGTATATCAGAGAGTGATACAGTGATGAGGATGGGTATATCGGAGAGTGTTACAGTGATGAGGATGGATATATTGGAGAGTGATACAGTGATGAGGATGGGTATATCAGAGAGTGATACAGTGATGAGGATGGGGTATATCGGTGTGTGTTACAGTGATGAGGATGGGTATATCGGAGAGTGTTACAGTGATGAGGATGGGTATATCGGAGAATGTCACAGTGATGAGGATGGGTATATCGGAGAATGTCACAGTGATGAGGATGGGGTATATCGGAGAGTATTACAGTGATGAGGATGGGTATATCGGAGAGTATTACAGTGATGAGGATGGGTATATCGGAGAGTGATACAGTGATGAGGATGGGTATATCAGAGAGTGATACAGTGATGAGGATGGGGTATATCGGAGAGTATTACAGTGATGAGGATGGGTATATCGGAGAGTATTACAGTGATGAGGATGGGTATATCGGAGAGTGTTACAGTGATGAGGATGGATATATTGGAGAGTGATACAGTGATGAGGATGGGTATATCAGAGAGTGATACAGTGATGAGGATGGGTATATCAGAGAGTGATACAGTGATGAGGATGGGTATATCAGAGAGTGATACAGTGATGAGGATGGGGTATATCGGAGAGTGTTACAGTGATGAGGATGGGGTATATCGGAGAGTATTACAGTGATGAGGATGGGTATATCGGAGAGTATTACAGTGATGAGGATGGGTACATCAGAGAGTGATACAGTGATGGGGATGGGGTATTTCAGTGAGTGTTACAGTGATGAGGATGGGGTATATCGGAGAATGTCACAGTGATGAGGATGGGTATATCGGAGAATGTCACAGTGATGAGGATGGGTATATCGGAGAATGTCACAGTGATGAGGATGGGTATATCGGAGAGTGATACAGTGATGAGGATGGGTATATCAGAGAGTGATACAGTGATGAGGATGGGGTATATCAGAGAGTATTACAGTGATGAGGATGGGTATATCGGAGAGTGTTACAGTGATGAGGATGGGTATATCGGAGAGTGTTACAGTGATGAGGATGGGTATATCGGAGAGTGTTACAGTGATGAGGATGGGTATATCGGAGAGTGTTACAGTGATGTGGATGGGTATATCGGTGTGTGTTACAGTGATGAGGATGGGGTATATCGGAGAGTATTACAGTGATGAGGATGGGTATATCGGAGAGTATTACAGTGATGAGGATGGGTATATCGGAGAGTGTTACAGTGATGAGGATGGGTATATCGGAGAGTGTTACAGTGATGTGGATGGGTATATCGGTGTGTGTTACAGTGATGAGGATGGGTATATCGGTGTGTGTTACAGTGATGAGGATGGGTATATCGGTGTGTGTTACAGTGATGAGGATGGGTATATCGGTGTGTGTTACAATGATGAGGATGGGGTATATCGGAGAGTGTTACAGTGATGAGGATGGGTATATCGGTGTGTGTTACAGTGATGAGGATGGGTATATCGGTGTGTGTTACAGTGATGAGGATGGGTATATCGGTGTGTGTTACAGTGATGAGGATGGGGTATATCGGTGTGTGTTACAGTGATGAGGATGGGGTATATCGGTGTGTGTTACAGTGATGAGGATGGGTATATCGGAGAGTGTTACAGTGATGAGGATGGGGTATATCGGAGAGTGTTACAGTGATGAGGATGGGTATATCGGAGAGTGTTACAGTGATGAGGATGGGTATATCGGTGTGTGTTACAGTGATGAGGATGGGTATATCGGTGTGTGTTACAGTGATGAGGATGGGTATATCGGTGTGTGTTACAGTGATGAGGATGGGGTATATCGGTGTGTGTTACAGTGATGAGGATGGGGTATATCGGTGTGTGTTACAGTGATGAGGATGGGTATATCGGAGAGTGTTACAGTGATGAGGATGGGGTATATCGGAGAGTGTTACAGTGATGAGGATGGGTATATCGGAGAGTGTTACAGTGATGAGGATGGGTATATCGGTGTGTGTTACAGTGATGAGGATGGGTATATCGGAGAGTGTTACAGTGATGAGGATGGGGTATATCGGTGTGTGTTACAGTGATGAGGATGGGTATATCGGTGTGTGTTACAGTGATGAGGATGGGGTATATCGGTGTGTGTTACAGTGATGAGGATGGGTATATCGGTGTGTGTTACAGTGATGAGGATGGGTATATCGGAGAGTGTTACAATGATGAGGATGGGGTATATCGGTGTGTGTTACAGTGATGAGGATGGGTATATCGGTGTGTGTTACAGTGATGAGGATGGGTATATCGGAGAGTGTTACAATGATGAGGATGGGGTATATCGGTGTGTGTTACAGTGATGAAGATGGGTATATCAGTGTGTGTTACAGTGATGAGGATGGGGTATATCGGTGTGTGTTACAGTGATGAGGATGGGTATATCGGAGAGTGTTACAGTGATGAGGATGGGGTATATCGGAGAGTGTTACAATGATGAGGATGGGGTATATCGGTGTGTGTTACAGTGATGAGGATGGGTATATCGGAGAGTGTTACAATGATGAGGATGGGGTATATCGGTGTGTGTTACAGTGATGAGGATGGGGTATATCAGAGTCCTGTACCTGTTGCAGATCAGTGCACATTAGCGAAACCCTGCGTTCTGCCCTCTGCACTGGGTACACGGAAAGTGGAAGCGAATGGAGAGTGGGGGGAGGGGGGAAAAAGTAAGAAAAATGAAGTTGAATAAACTCCCAATGTAAGAGAGGTGTCAGTGCATCCAGAAGTGGCACAGTGCAGGATTGCTGCATGGGAGAGCTGGCTGTTTGGCTTTTACCACGGGACGGGAGGCTGCTGGAGCCGTGTGGAAACAGCGCCGCCCAGCAACAGGGCCCGGTATCGCAGATACCTGGGAATCAGCCACCGAGGACAAAACCTTCAGTCAGGGAACCGAGCCGCTGGTTGCAGTGGTTGGAATGAATGGAATTCTTGTTATCTGCAAAACACACTCAGTTGCTTCGGAGACGAGCAATAATGGAAATGTAAATATTGAACGATTCCTTCTGATTTAATTTTGCTGTTTTCCAAGTCTGAGCCCTAAATTTTTACATCTGTTCTAATTGTTTGACTGTGTTTTAGGTGCAAATTGTTAATCTGTATCTAGAAGGGAAATAGTAGCAGAAAGCTGGACTGTTACATAACTCCTCCGCCAGACCCGGCAGGTGGACTTTCACCTCGCATCCTGACAGTTAAATTGCATTTCCAAATAAAAAACATACATTTTAAATCCAATTTTTAAAAAATGCGCTCCTGCAAGAAGCTTTTGATTTTTAAAAATGTGTTCAGAGTTTGAATCGTATTAAACCGCAAAGGCAATTAAATCGGAAAATACATTACTTGGACCAATTTCAGAACAAGTTTCAGCTTTAATCAACTGCGGTACAGAGATGAAAAAAAATGAAATTTAAATCATATTGAATTGGCTTTCCTGGGAAATTAGCTACATTTACACAGAGATCGATACATCGAGGGGTTGTAACAGGTTTTATCTTGAAAAGACACCTTTAATTTCTTTTAAGGGATGATAAATGAAGAAATTTAAAAAGCAAGTTTGTTTTTAATAAGGTGTTTTACTGAAAGTTAATTAAATAGAACAATTTGGGTAACACATTTGCTAAAGGTTCTGTTTTTCTCTCTCGATGATGGGTATTTTTTTTTTGTGTGTGTGTATGTCGCTCGATTTCCTTTTTCTTGGCTGGGTTTTACCACAGCGGAAGGTGTTTGGCTCTGGCGCCGGGGATCTGTGCTCCCGAGAGCGGCCAGGCGGTGACGCGGGGCCATGGGAGGGGAGATCGAGAGAGAGGGAGGGAATGAGACGGGCACCTCCGGCTATAAAAACAAGCGAGAGCTCACAGCGACTGAATGAATTGCGACCCGCCGTGTTGGGAGCTTGACAGCGGCTAGAAAGAGAGAGAGAGAGAGAGACAAGGACATCAGTCACAGCGGCACTTGGGGGAAATAAATAAAGGGTCGAGAAAGTCAGTGCAGATCTGGACTGGTGCGCATTTAAAAAATCCCAAAAAAAAAACCAGGGAAAGTTTACTTTCCTCCCCATTAGTTTGTCTTTTTTTTTAGAAACAAAGTGGATCTCGCGCCGCTGAAATTTACCTGAAATTAACCCGACCACCTGGAACTGGGTGTCAAGTTTTGACGACTTTTGTTTTGCAAAGGATCTTTTGGGGTTTTTTTTTTAAAGTTGTTTTCTTTTAAAGTGATTAGAAAATAGGGAAGGAATCTTTATTTTTTTTCTTTGACTTAAGTTTTTTTGTTTGGTAAAGGAGATGGAAACACTCGTGTGTTTGGTTATCCTGCTCTGCGCTGCGGCTGAGGTAAGCGTTGCTCAGTGTTTACAATTCTTTTACAAGGACTTTGTGTGTGTGTGTATTATGTGTCTATATATCGCCTCAATTCTGCTTTAAATTATCCTGATCATCACTAGAGTGTGGGTCCTGTGATCAGTGTGTATGTGGGGTATCGTTCACCTGAGGAAGGAGGAAGCCTCCGAAAGCTTGTGGAATTTAAAATAAATTTGTTGGACTATAACTTGGTGTTGTAAAATTGTTTACAATATGTGGGGTAAGAGAGAGAGAGACTCCTAACTTTATCTAACCTGCCAGCTGCTTTTAAACATTCTTTGAAGACATAACCTGCACGGATTACTGCAAATAATCTGCCTCCAAGGCTTCCCCTCACAGATCCTGGTAAATTTATTGCAAAGTGAAGGATTTGTTTAAAGTTTACTGCAAATTTGCAATTTTAATGTGGGAGGGGTGTGGGTAGGATTTATTATGGTGTCAGCCTTGATTCTGGTAGCACTCTCGCCTCTGGGTCACAGGGTCGTGGGTTCAAGCCCCCTCCAGAGACTTGGCCAAATAATCCAGGATGACACTCCCAGTGCAGTACTGAGGGAGGGTTGCATCGTCTGAGGCGCCGTCCTTCAGATGAGACTTTAAACTGAGGCCCCGTCTGCCCTCTCAGGTGGATGTAAAAGATCCCATGACACTATTCGAAGACGAGCAGGGGAGTTCTCCCTGGTGTCCTGGCCAATATTTATCCCTCAATCAACATCACTATAAACAGATTATCTGGTCATTATCAAATTGCTGTTTGTGGGACCTTGCTGTGTGCAACTTGGCTGCTGTGTTTCCTACATTACAACAGTGACTACACTTCAAAAGTACTTCATTGGCTGAAAAGCACTTTGGGATGACCTGAGGTTGTGAAAGTTGCTACATAAATGCAAGACTTCCTTTTTTTTTTAAACAGGGAGGGTGAAAAGCCGGGGGAGCTTATTTTCAATGGGACATTGTCCTGGGAGACCTTTTTACTTTCTGTCACGCGTTTCACTGTGGTTCATCTAATTTCTTCACGTACTTGGCAAAAGAATTAAAATTTGCTGCATTTTGAAGAGGGTAGTGTCCCTTTAATTTGGGTACCAATTCCATGCCCTCTCCCCAGCCTCAGAAGGGTTAATTTGCCCTGTTGCTCAGGGAGGTCCCATTAGGGTAGTTGTGAACCTCACATTAATGCTCGATCTCGGTGCTGCCTCTGATGAGATCATTAGTTCTCATGGATCAGATTTGAGGAAGTAATGGGGTTATATCTGATAAATCAGAGTCAGGCGCTGGAGACTGCAATACAGGGATTCGTCCTGACTTGCTGAGCTGCAGACACTGGGATCACTCTGAGTGCAAGACACGCTGAGCTTACAGATGGCGGGCAGGTCTGATCAGGCACCAGGCTCCCTCTTTTCTCGCCACACTTTTGACCAGGTGATAAAAGAAAGTCTTGCATTTATCTAGCGCCTTTCACAACCTCAGGACGTCCCAAACCTCGTTACGGCCAATGAAGTGCCTTTTGAAGTGTAGTCACTGTTGTAATGTAGGAAACATGACAGCCAATTTGAGCACAGCAAGATCCCACAAACAGCAATGTGATAATGACCAGGGAATCGTTTTTTTTTAGTGATGTTGGTTGAGGGATAAATATTGGCCAGGGAGATCTCCCCTGCTCTTATTCAAAATAACAACAACAACTTGCATTTATATAGCACCTTTAACATTATAAAATGTCCCAAGATGCTTCACAGGAGCGTCATCAAACAAAATTTGACACCAAGCCTCATTAGGAGATATCAGGACAGGTGACCAAAAGCTTGGTCAAAGAGGTAGGTTTTAAGGAGCGTCTTAAAGGAGGAGAGAGAGGTAGAGAGGCTTAGGGAGGGAATTCTAGAGTTTAGGACCTAGGCAGCTGAAGGCATGGCCGCCAATGGTGGAGTGATTAAAATCGGGAATGTGTAGGAGGCCAGAAATGGAGGAGCGCAGAGATCTTGGAGGGTTCTACGGCTGGAGGAGGTTACAGAGCTAGGGAGGGGAGAGGCCCTGGAGGGATTTGAAAACAAGGATGAGAATTTTAAAATCGAGGCATTCCCGGATCGGGAGCCAATTTGGATCAGCGAGCACAGGGGTGATGGGTGAACGGGACTTGGTGCGAGTTAGGATACGGGCAGCAGAGTTTTGGATGAGCTCAAGTTTATGGAGGGTGGAAGATGGGAGGCCGGCCAGGAGAGGATTGGAATAGTCCTGTCTGGAGATAACAAAGGCATGGATGAGGGTTTCAGCAGCAGATGAGCTGAGGCGGGGGCGGACACGGGTGATGTTACAGAGGTGGAAGTAGGCGGTCTTGGTGATGGAACGGATATGTGGTTGGAAGCTCATCTCCAGGTCAAATAGGGCGCCAAGGTTGTGAACGGTTTGGTTCAGCCTCAGACAGTGGCCGGGGAGAGGGGTGGAGTCAGTGGTGAGGGAACGGAATTTGCAGCGGGGACCGAAGACAACGGTCCTGTGCCGTGGGATCTTTTACATCCACCCGAGAGGGCAGACTCGGTTTAGCGTCCCATCCGAAAGGCAGCGCCTCGGACAGTGCAGCACTCCCTCAGGGCTGCAGGGGAGTTTCAGCGTAGGCTTTGTGCTCAAATCTCTGGAGTGGGGCTTGAACCCACGACCTTCTGACTCAGAGCCAAGGCAGCAGACTCCCTCCCTTCTCGCCAAGGGAGACCTGTTCTTTCACCACTTCTTCCTGTCTGCCACTGGTAAAGAGCAGCAGGGTGGGTGTCTTGATGCCAAGTCACGATACTCCGCACATGCACGCTGGCCTTGATGTGACAGACGGCCCATGCTTGCACTTCCTCCCTTTGCCACCGGTTTCACAATGCGACCCAGTGGCACGATTTAAAGGTGGATTCAGGAGAGCTGCTCCATTTGGCCTCTCTCCCGACACCTGGCCTCTGGCGGGAAAAGGGTAATTGGGTTGGGGGGGGGGGGTGGGGGCAGTGGTTCCCAATGGGCGCTGCCAGGGGCGTAGCGTGCGGGATCCTGACATCGGACAGGGAGAGGAGGAGACTTTCTACCTGATACCCTAGGCCAGGCTGACGCTCCGGTCCTGGAGGTGAAAGGTCAGCTGACTGCCAAAATCTCCCCTCACAACGAACCCTCTCAACAACACACCCTTTTCTATTGGTTCCTCGCCCGGCTACTTGTTTGGTTCCGGGGTGAGTTAGGTTTTAAAGCAAAAAACACCCATTAAATTGAAGTTTAAGAAATACAAATTGGGCTAAAAGGAAAAGGGGAAGAGAGAGTGGGGGAGGGCTGGAGAATTAAAGTATTTATTTTTAAAGAAAACTTAAATTTGAGTGTTTGGTGTTTTGTTTGGTCGATAATGATCAATACTCTAACAAAGAGCCGGCACGGGCCCGATGGGCCGAATGGCCTCCGTCTGTGCTGTAACCATTCTATGGTGAGTCTATACCCGGGGTTTTAGTGTACTTCTTTATTGATATAACGCTGGTGTTTATTTCAGCGCCACAGTCTGTGAGCTGAAGATGAATAAAACCAGTCAGGCCCCCCGAGAGAATAGTTACTTCCCTTCGACCTGTCAGAGTTAAAAGTCTGCAGGCAATTTCGTAACAGAGACATTCTTGTTGAAGTGTAATTGCGAATCCTAGTAATGAAGTGCGCTGGAGGTCATTTGGCTTGGTGTGGCTGGCCGTGCTATTTCTAGCTGTGCTGAGTCATGTCTCTCAATGGACAGGTCCCATCAAACAACACTGAGACCTCGCGAGAGGTGAGGAGACATGGCAGGGAGATGATGTGACAAGATCAGTGTCTCAGTGCTCCCCCCCCCCCACCCCACCGACCCCTGCAGTAATATCATTTCCAGGTGCAGGAGTAAACTACACGCTGAGAGGGGACATTTTGGAGACCTGACGACGCCCACCTCAATACAAGAAGCGATGATTAGATTTTGCTCAACGGAAGCTCGAGGGACATCACCTCATCTTTCGATTTGGCACATTACAGCCTTCTGGCCCATTTCCTTAGACAGCAGGTGCTGGCAATGGTTCTGCTGTTTCCATTTGCACCTTCTCTGGGCCCATCTTTTGTTTCTTAACCTGTCCCATTACCACCCCCTTTTGCCTTGCACCATCATCCCTTTTGTCACTTAATCACTTCTGCCCTCCAGACCTTCCCTTTTGTTCTTTCCTCCCTTCCCCCTTTCCCTGGATTTGCACTTGTTTGAAAACTTCTACGTTCTTCCAGTTCAGATGAACGGTCATCGACCTGAAACGTTAACTCTGTTTCTCTGCACGGATACTGCCCGACCCGCTGAGTGTTTCCAGCATTTTCTGTTTTAATGTTAGATTTTGTTTGTCTTGTTATAAATTGGACCCTGCGCATTAAATCCTAGAACATCACCACAAGTTTGATAAAACCATGCCCCCAACAGGAAAAATGTTTAAGCTATTGTCCACGTAGTGATGTAAGAGTGTGCCATTTACATGGTGTATTTAATATTTAAATTTATGAGGTGTCAGCCATGGCTCAGTGGTAGCAGTCTCATGTCTGAGTCACAAGGTCGTGGGTTCAAGTCCCACTCCAGACTTGAGCACATAATCCAAGCTGACGCTCCAGTGCAGTACTGAGGGAGCGCTGCACTGTCGGAGTTGCTGTCTTTTGCATGAGACGATAAACTGAGGCCCCGTCTGCCCTCTCGGGGGAATGTAAAAGATCCCACAGCACTATTTCAAAGAAGAGCAGGGGGAGTTCTTTCTCCCTGGTGTCCTGGCCGATATTTATCTCTCAACCAACAAAAAGCAAATTATCTGGTCATTATCAGGTTGCTGTTTGGTGGGACCTTGCTGTGGGATGGGATCTTTTTTTTTATTCGTTCATGGGATGTGGGTGTCGCTGGCGAGGCCGGCATTTATTGCCCATCCCTAAATGCCCTTGAGAACATTTACCTGAGGAAGGAGGAAGCCTCCGAAAGCTTGTGAATTTAAAATAAAATTGCTGGACTATAACTTGGTGTTGTAAAATTGTTTACAATTGTCAACCCCAGTCCATCACCGGCATCTCCACATCTTGAGAAGGTGGTGGTGAGCCGCCTTCTTGAACCGCTGCAGTCCGTGTGGTGAAGGTTCTCCCACAGTGCTATTAGGAAGGGAGTTCCAGGATTTTGACCCAGCGACGATGAAGGGACGGCGATATATTTCCAAGTCGGGATGGTGTGTGACTTGGAGGGGAACGTGCAGGTGGTGTTGTTCCCATGTACCTGCTGCTCTTGTTCTTCTAGGTGGTAGAGGTCGCGGGTTTGGGAGGTGCTGTCGAAGAAGCCTTGGCGAGTTGCTGCAGTGCATCCTGTGGATGGTACACACTGCAGCCACTGTGCTACATCTAATAGAGAGGGCAGACAGGACCATCCGAAAGACAGCATAGGAATGGATTAATGCACCATAGAGGCAAAGGGATGCACAATCATTCACAGTGAAGCCCAGTGAATGCTAGCTTGAATGTTACTGTGTAACTCTTTAATCATGGCTGAGTGTAAGATACTGAGCTCAATATCCTCACTGGTAGCTGACTGGCAGAGTCCTTGAGAATAGGACCCCTATATCCTGAGACCCCGTTGTCTGCAGACCTGCCTGGCTCGGGGTTGGGGGGGCGGTGGGGGGATAGTGCTTTTTTGTTCAAGCACCATTAATAGATTTCCAATCTTCAATGGCTTCAAACCTTTGGTGAAAAGCAACTATTTCTGCCCTGTGGTGGGAGTTTTCTGAGCCCCCCTTACTGTCCTGGTTCTGAGTGACTGTGGTATGTATGAGGCTGGGATGGTGGTGAATACTTTTATCTTCACACCCTTAATTCCTCTGTCAGTACAACTGGCTTGTTCAGTAATGGCGTGCTAAAGAATTTCCAATGTGTCATCATATTGCACTCAGATACACTAACTGCAGGCCTCCATTCAATAAAATATGTCCAAACAAAGATTCTTAAAGAGACAGGAACGGTATCTGGAAAAATTATTGCAACGCTGCTGGTCAGGGTCATTGCTCAGGGGCCGAGGGTAGTGAGCACCTTCTGCAATGCACCCAATTTACCTTCGATTAATTTAAATTACAATATCAGACACACTATCCGCCACACCTGGTCTCTCAGTATGCAAAGCACAGAAATGGAAAATTACCCCAAACCATCTCCCAAAGATTACACATTACTCTATATATTATATACTAATATAATTTGCATTCTGTTTTATGTATAGATACATTACTCAGTATATTATATTCTGGCTGTGTTATATACATTTCTTAGTATATTATACTATGTTTAATATATACTCTATTATACTGTCTATATTATATATATATATATATATATATATATATGCACACACATTACCCAGTATATTATATGCATTCTGTTTCATGTATATGTATATATATTACTCAGTGTATTATATACTGTCTGTTTTATAGCACATTATTCACTATTTCCGATACTGATCTGTAACTCACTAGGGATATCCATTATTGTATGGGGTAGATTTTTCCCGTCCTTGCCTTGGTGAGAAACCGTCTGAACCCCTCGATTAAATTCCAGCCTGTAACTCACTCCCAGCTAACCATTATTTTATATATAAACCACCCGGATCTCTCAATTAGATTCCTGCCTGTAACTCATTCCTAGGTATCTGTTATTTTATACATAAACCACCCGAACCCCTTGGTTAGATTCTGGCCTGCAGCTTGCACTATTTCTCTCTCTGTATGTCTATCTATATATCTCACACCCTGATCTTTGGTAGCACTCTCACCTCTGAGTCAGAAGGTTGTGCGTTCAAGCCCCACTCTAGAGACTTGGGCACATAATCTGAGGGAGGTGCTGCACTGTCAGAGGTGCCGTCTTTTGGATGAGACGAGGTCCCATCTGCTCTCTCAGTTGGAAGTAAAAGATCCCATGGCACAATTTCAAAGAAGAGCAGGGGAGCTGTCCCAAATACACTGGCCAATATTTATCCCTCAATCACTAAAACAAACGATCTGGTCATTATCACATTGCTGTTTGTGGGATCTTGCTGTGCGCAAATTGGCTGCTGCATTTCCTACATCACAACGGTGACTACACTTTAAAAGAACTTCATTGGCTGTAAAGTGGTTGGGACGCCCTGAGGCCATGAAAGGTGCTAAATAAATGCAAGTCTTTTTTTCTTTTTCTGCGTTACGCACAGTACAACATGCAATAACCTCCCTATCTGGTTCGCTATAATCACCAAGACCAAATGCAGCAGACAGGAGCTAAGTGCCTGCAGAAGGCTGATTGATGTTTGTCTCGTCCAACCCAGGTGGAGAGTAGCTGCGGACCAGCGTGCCACTGCCCCGATGCCCCTCCCAGCTGTGCCCCAGGCATCAGCTTGGTGATCGATGGCTGCAACTGTTGCAAGGTCTGTGCCCGGCAGTTCAACCAGGATTGCAGCGCCATGGAACCCTGCGACCACATCAAGGGACTCGAGTGTAACTTCGGCTCCAGTGACGTCGCCACGCGGGGCATCTGCCGAGGTAAGTCAAGAGTTTGACCGGGTAAAATGAGTCAGGATGCTGAGCGGGAAGAGCCTGCTTATTGTTCACTGGCGATTGAATTATTAAAGGCATCAATCTGATGTCTCAAGGAAACTTGATCATCGGTAGCCTCGTGGTTATTCGTAACCAGTAGCAACCCTCATGGTTATTCGTAACCCTCATGATTATTAGTAACTTGTAGTAACCCTCGTGGTTATTAGTAATCAGTAGCCTCAGGGCAATTACTAACCCATAGTAACCCTCGTGGTTATTAGCAATCAGTAGCCTCGGGGCAATTACTAACCCATAGTAACCCTCGTGGTTATTAGTAATCAGTAGCCTCGGGGCAATTACTAACCCATAGTAACCCTCGTGGTTATTAGTAATCAGTAGCCTCATGGCTATTACTAACCCATGGTAACCCTTGTGGTTATTAGTAATCAGTAGTAACCCTTGTGGTTATTAGTAACCCGAAGTAACCCTTGTGGTTATTAGTAATCAGTAGCCTCATGGTTATTGGTGACCCGGAGGTCATGGGTTTAAATCCCACCATTCAACAAATCTGGTAATTTGTTAGCCGGCACCAAACGATGACCATGCAAACTGCCAGACTGTTGGTTCACTAATACCCTTCAGCGAAGGGAGCCTGCCATCCCAACCTGGCCTAGCCTACAGGTGACTCCAATCCCACGTAACGTGGTTGACTCTTAATGCCCTCGGGGTAACTGGGAGGAGCAATAAATACTGTCTTCTGATGCCCACTTCCCAAGAACAAATAAAATGTTGGCCAACCACACAATTAAAAAAAACACAGATGATTTGGTCATTATCTCATTGCTATTTGTGGGATCTTGCTGTGCGCAAATTGGGCTGTCGCGTTTCCCTACATTACAACAGTGACTACACTTTAAACAAAGTACATAATTGGCTGTGAAGCACTTTGGGACGTCCTGAGATAGTGAAAGACGCTATATAAATGCAAGTTCTTTCTTTTTACTCTCTGCCTGCTGAAGCTTTTCAGAGCACCGATCCAGGCTGCTAATACACAGCAGGTTCATCAGCATCCGAAAAGAGAGGTTAACATTTCGTGACTGAGTCCTTCGTCTCTACGCACGAGGACTCTCCGCCCCAACCTTTAACCCATCTTTTTTAACAGTTGCTGATGGCAATTCCTGTTTTTTTTTATATGTACTTTGAAGACAATGATGTCATCCTTCCCAGAATGCATTGTATGAGAGATGGCATGTCAACCCCTGACCCACATGCCCGGGGGGACGGTTACACGGCAGTACTGACAGAGGTCAGAGAACCTCTGGGACAGGATGTCATCGCGCCATAAACTCAACTAAGACTTAGAATCATAGAATGATGCAGCACAGGAGGAGGCCATTCAGCCCATCGTACCTGTGCTGGCTCTTGGAAAGAGCTATCTAATTCGTCCCATTCCCCTGCTCTTTCCCCGTAGCCCTGCAAATTTTTCCCCTTCGAGTATTTATCCAGTTCCCTTTTGAAAGTTAGTATTGAATCTGCTTCCACCGCCCTTTCAGGAAGTCTGTACCAGATCTAAACATCTCGGTGGCTTTTCCAAACCTTTGCTGAAGATCTTTAAGCCTAGAAGTTTCTGTTGCGTGTTGAATGTTCCACATGACGGTAATGTCATGTTTTTGTTTTGATGTTCTAGCCAAATCCGAAGGAAGGCCTTGTGAGTTTGGTGGGAATATCTACCAGAACGGAGAGAACTTTCAACCCAACTGCAAGCACCAGTGTACCTGCATCGATGGAGTGGTGGGCTGTATGCCCCTCTGTCCCCAGGAGTTCTCTCTACCAACCGTAGACTGCCCCAAACCTCGGCTGGTCAAGATACTGGGCCAGTGCTGCGAGGAATGGACCTGCGACACCAACCACATTGGCGAAGACTCTGGAGATAGCACCGAGGACATAGACGACTCGATGAGTTACGAAGAGATTGGAGACCAGCCGGATGCAGAACCGCTTTCCAGCAATGAGCTGACTGAGCTCGTCAGGGGAGGCTTAAAGATAGAACCAGGTAGGACAGCAGTTATTCATTCATGGGTTGGTTGATTCCTTCCAACTGCCCCCTTAATAGGAAGAGATTGAGGAATCTGTGGCTCCCTGATTACTGCTTTTAAGGGCCGGTGGAACTGGGCCATAAACTCCAGGAAATCCCCAAGTTCGAGCTTTGGGCCTGTGCTGTGCTGGCCATCAGCTGAGGATAGTGTGTAGGGTGCTACAATGGGCCTCACCGCCCCTAGGCCAGGGGAGGGAAAATAACCAGCCAGTGTTCCCTCTGATGATCACTATCCAGTGACCCCCTGCTAGAAAGTGTGTGTGTGTGCACGCGCTTGCCCACAAGGACAGGCTTGGCCTGGGCAGTGATGAACCTCATGGTCAAATAGCCTGCTGACACTCGCCGTTTCGGCTCGCACATAGAGTGGCCATTCGAAAGAGGTACATGGAGGGCCTCTACTGCCTGTGGAACCATATCTCAGTGCCTTCAGGAGAGGAGGGAGGAGAAATATAAAGACGCGAGCCCACCTCCCACGGCATTGCGCACAGGAAGTCAAGACCAAGTGTAGTCTTCAGGTGAAGCAGGATTAGAGAGTGAGGGATAACTGGACCAGGGCACACAGACATAATTCAGTCCCCATTTTCAAAACATACCTTCTGTCCTAATTTTTATATTTCCATTATAAATTTTTATGTCTATGTCTACAATGCAACACTGCCTATGTAAACTTGTAACGCTGTAAGAATGTGACATAGGCAGTTTCCATTATAAATGTTGTCACAGGAATTTACGACGGAAAAAATTGAGAGGAAAGTCTGTGCGGATGTAAGGTTTTTAATATATCCAATAGATTTGAACAGCTCATTCCCCTAAATATAACATAACCATTGTATTTGCACTCGGTTGGGGTTGAATTTCCACACTGATTCACCCGATCGTCGGCTGTAACTTTGGCAGGCGACCCGCGTAAACCCTGGAGAAAAGGTGTAAATGCAGCTTAATCCGTTTCTCCGGGGTTGCTGCGGAGTTACAGGGAGAACTCCCTGCAGAAATTCGACCCCGAATACTCGTGTGTATCTGCTGGTTACCGTCCACCGCGTCAGGGAAGGAGAGTGTGTTCTTGATGAGGATTTGTTTCTCTCTGCAGCCTGGAGAGCGCAGGCCCGCGATCGTAAGTCCGACAGGTCAAAGTGCCTGGTTCAGACTACCGACTGGTCGCGGTGCTCCAAGACTTGTGGTATCGGCATCTCCACCAGAGTGACCAGTGACAATCCCCAGTGCAAACTGATGAAGGAGACCCGCCTCTGCCAGCTCCGTCCCTGCGACCTGCCAATCATCACCAACCTTAAGGTAAGGGGTTGCTCATCGCGGTTTGTTGTACAAGTGATTGACTGCACCGTCTGATAACCGGTGTCAACGCTCCTAAACTGGGCCACAACAGAAAGAAAGAAAGCTTGCATTTATATAGCCCCTTTCGTGACCTCAGGACGTCCCAACACGCTTTACAGCCAATGAAGTAATTTTTGGAGTGTAGTCGCTGCTGTAATGTAGGAAACGCAGCAGCCAATTTGCGCACAGCAAGATCCCACAAACAACAATGAAATAATGACCAGATAATCTGTTTTAGTGATGATGTTGCGGGATAAATATTGGTCAGGACATCGGGAAGAACTCCCCTGCTCTTCTTCAAAATGGTGCCATGGGATCTTTTACATCCACCTAAGGGCAGACGAAGCCTTGGTTTAATGTCTCAGTCAAAAGACGGGCAACTCCCAACAGTGCAGCACTCCCTCAGTACTGCCCTGGAGTATCAGCCTAAGATTTTGTGCTCAAGTCTCTGGAGTGGGACTTCAATTAAGAATCTTCTAACTCAGAGATGAGAGTGCTACCAACTGAGCCATGGCATTATACCTGGGCGGTCTGGATTGCTTTGGCATCATGGATATGAAATGGCAAGATTATTTGGTTCCAGTCCTGTAAAGATCCATATTCCATGAGTTAAGGGTACGTGCAAGACTTGGCCTTTCCTATGCTGTTGCAATGTAATGACAAGGTCACAGTCAGTTTGCCTTGTAAATGGGCGGGAACATTTGCTGATCTGTGCGACCGACAGGTGAGACACCCTTCCCCCGCTCCTGGTATCGCACATTGATCCGATCGGCCCTGTGGAGGTGGGAGGTGGGGGTTTGGAGTTAGTCTGTCATTTGGATTTGTGTTTATCGTGAGGGGGCCCTATTAAGTAATTCTCTTTCCTCGTTTGCAGAAGGGCAAGAAGTGCTTCAGAATGAAGAAGGCCAAGGAGCCCGTGCGATTCACCTACGCGGGCTGCGCCAGCGTGCGGAGGTACAAGCCCCGCTGGTGCGGCTCGTGCACGGACGGGCGCTGCTGTACCCCGTCGCAGACCCGCACCATCCACGTGCGCTTCCGCTGCGAGGACGGCGAGACCTTCTCCAAGAGCATGATGTGGACCAACAAGTGCCGGTGCCACTACAACTGCCCGTTCCAGAACGAGATCTCCTACCCTCACTACATGCTGCACAACGACATTCACAAGTTCTCCGAGTAAGCACGGCGAGGATGGACGCTCAAGAGAGGAAAAAAAAAATAAACTTCTGCATTGTCAAGACTGGCGGCCATTTGCTGTGCCCACTAGTCCACTCTGCTGCCTATTCACGTCTACACTGGCAGCTATACCAGTCCAGTTCACTGACCTACTTAACCAACCCTAAAGACTAGACTGACGGCCATTCGTAGAATCTGCTCTCGTGGCGCATTTGAACTTTGAACTTCAGGGCTGGCGGTGGCTATTTGTCGTGCCTGTTGACCTTGATTTCCAGTGGTCCACGTACAGTACTCCTCTTGTAGCTCTTCGAGCCTCTTCTTTTGCGGGCTTGTTGCTCCATTAAGCCAACACGTCGTTGCCTTGGAAACCGACCGGCCGTTAAAGGCGAAGACTGCGTTGATCGGAAAGGAACCGAGAAAAGTGAGATCTTCCCAATTGATTCAAAAGAATGAGACTGGCTGTTAAGCTTTGCTCTTCTGAAAATGAAGTTTAAAATAAAGGGATAAAGAACACAGGCAGACTACATCTAGCCAACAAACACTAGCCTTTAAGCTTCAGTTGAATAGGTTGGTTTGCGACTAAAATCTCTTCTAAACCAGTTTTCAGGCTCGGTTTAGAACAGATCGAATTAACTGTAACAAAAAAAATTCACATTGACATTTTTTTCCTAATCTAATTTAATCAGAGTTGATGTGGTTGTATATAAAGTTGCAGATGGATTTTTATTGTTATTTAAGGTCGTTGGACATGGTTTCTTTTCAAAGTTGAAAACGGGATTGGGACATCTATCTAGTGCATATCTGAATGTAATACAGAAAAAATAAGGAGTTCTTATTTCTGAATTGTGGCTGGTTTCTGTTTCTCCTACGGTACTGCTTTAAAACCACTCAAAAAATACCTGAGAAGGTGGCCATCTGCAAGATGGCTTAAGATATCCATCTGCAGAAAGACCTGTGATGGTCAACTTCAAGAAAGCATATTATAGCAGTCTCTGAGGAGGCTTAAGATGGCCACCTCCCAGGAAGCTTAAGATGGTTTACTCCAAGGAGCCTTATTTAAAGCTTTTGTTTTTTTAACTTTACACTGAGACATCAACTTCGTCTGAAACTTTGTCCAACGCCACCGACAATTTCTGGTAGATTCTAAGACATTCTGCCACGGCACTTCTGAACGAGCTGACGAACACTGCATCAGATGGAGAGTCAGGGCCTGACGAACACGGCATCAGATGGAGAGTCAGGGTCTGATGGAGAGTCAGGGTCTGACGAACACTGCATCAGATGGAGAGTCAGGGTCTGATGAACACTGCATCAGATGGAGAGTCAGGGTCTGACGAACACGGCATCAGATGGAGAGTCAGGGTCTGACTAACACTGCATCAGATGGAGAGTCAGGGTCTGACGAACACGGCATCAGATGGAGAGTCAGGGTCTGATGGAGAGTCAGGGTCTGATGGAGAGTCAGGGTCTGACTAGTTTTCTATTAGAGAAGTGGAGCACTGTATTCTGATATCGACGATTGGCAAGAGTTAAGTGTTAATGAAGAAGAGCTTGAATTGCAAGGCACCCAGACCCCATGCTCTAACACCTTGACAAACCTCTTTTTAAAAGATTTCCTTGAATATTTTATTAATTGATCTTTCTTCCTACTTTTTGGGTTCTCTTCCCCTGCCCCACACCACACAAGAATGTCGAATAAGTCAGTAATCAAAACCGCAAGTTTAACCTAACCCGGCCGGCGGGAACGGAGCAGGTTTGGGTCCGACGCCCGGTTTACTCCCCGCCCGATTTTACGCTGCGTTGAAGTCAATGGAATCAAACTCAACCCGTTCCCACCAGGTGGGTCAGGTTAAAATTGGGGCTAAAGTGTTGGGGTGGCCAGAAGATCAGACCAGGTTGCTTTATCCTCTGAAAGACTTTCTCTGACAGCCTAAGGTCCAACACTTAGTGTGTGGGGAATATTGGATGCCCCAAATTTGTGTCAACACCCTGGTGCACCAGCATACTGCGGACCCTAGTGAAATGCCCGTCCCCTTTGACCTCCACTATCACTAAGACACTCTGAGGAAGCAGTAAGCCCCCGTGGTGATCACTCGCCCTCTAACTTTGTAGCTGACTATATGTTTGTGACTTCCCCCCCTTTTTTTGCCCCTTAGTTTCCCCCATTGCCAATCCGTTACAGCAAGGCTGTTAAAAGGATTCGATCGGGTATATACGGAGAAATGATTTCCTCTGGCGCGGGGAATCAAGAACGAGAGGGTCATAACCCTAAAATTAGAGCTAGGCCGTTCAGGAGGGAAATCAGGAAGCACTTTTTCACATAAAGGGGTGGTAGAAATCTGGAACTCTCTCCCCCAACAGACTGTGGATGGTGGGGGACAATTGGAGCTTTCAAGACTGAGATCGATAGATTTTTGTTGGGTAAGGGTATCAACGGATACGGAGCAAAAGCAGGTAAATGGAGTTGAGGTACGGATCAGCTATGATCTAATTGAATGGCAGAGCAGGCTCGAGGGGCTGAATGGCCTACTCCTGTTACTATATTCCTGAAGCCATTGTATCATTTGTAGAGATGGATGAGCCAGAGTCTTCATGGAGAGCGTTTGGCAAACCTTTGCCTTAGATTGGCATCTCCCTCACGGCCACAGTGCAAAGGATGGGAAAGTGCATTTTGATCCAATGTTGAGTTGTGTTTGTAAACAAATGGAGGAAAAGGTTTGCCAAATGCTTTGTTCATGCAGTCAGCACAAAAAAACAAAATCGGGTCTATTATTTGAATTTGGGCGGTGCTCAGTCATTTTGAGTCCAGTTCCTCCCAACTCTGAAATGCAACCCAGGTCCAGAGGGTGAGACCAGGAGTTTAAGAATGGGTCATTGTATTAGAGAAAGTCTTAACTTTGGGTCAATGAAATTCAGCACGAGGAAGCTAAGCAGCCCGTTAGAAAGCACAGACTTTCACTGGTCCAACTGTCATAAGGAGACTCGTTATAAACGACGTCAGGCCATTAAATTATAGAAACTCATGTTCTCCATCTGTTGTGGCAGTAGAGATTAACTCTTGAATGTGCACTGTGCAACGTGAGATGTGAATATTTTAGTATCAGGCAGCTATTGCCTGTGCACTGAGGTGGACCTTCCTACAGTAACTCTATTTAATTTGTACTCTTATTTTTCCCCCCCCCCTTAAAACAAACTTCACGGCAGTGGAGTGAATCCGAAATGAACATGCTTCATTTTCGAAGCGCGATGAGACAACTGTAGAGGGTCGTGTGTAGTAAATATTCTGTGTGTATATTTAAAGACTTTTTTTTTTGTTCTGTTTGTGTTTAATGTATTTCTCGGTGTCTGCCAGTATTACTGTAATGTGGAGATGTGGCTGTATTTTTATCTGATCAGTTAGAATAGATTTGTGTGACAACCTGCACTCACGTGTGGGCCTATAACGTTAAGAGAGACGTAGAGGAGAACAACCTTGCCAGGTAAAGCATAACCTTGATGTGTTTGAGTTTGTCAAGGTGGTGGGATATAGAGGTCAAGATGGTTGAATTGAAGTGAGAAGATGTCCAAATTCGGAGCAATCCCATCTAATGGTGCACTGTGGTTCACACAACATCTTTTCACCTCTAAAACCGCCCCAGGCTGATGGTTTAATGGTCTCTTCCGGTTGTAAGGATATTACATGTGAAAGAAAGTTGGGCAGATGCTGGTGTGTGTGGGGACACACACCAGGATCAATGAATGCAATTGTCCATAATTCGGCATTAAACACAGTGGGAAAAGACTCCAAAAAAAACCACATGGTATCCCCGGCCTGGATTTGCTTTTTTTTGAATGAACATGGCAAAATCCAACTAACTGCTCCAGTGTGGCAGAGAGAGGTAACCAGTGGGCCAAGGCACCAGAATATGGAAATTGGATCCAATCTTTACGCTCATAAAGCAAGAATGTGGCTGGGCTGAGGGGAGCACGAGCAAAGTAGGGGAAAACTGCAATCAACGTGCCGACAGAAACCACCCTCCCCATCACTCCCAAATACATCTCTTGGGGTTGAGTGCAAAGTGCCTGAGGCAGGTGTTCTGTCTGTAGTTATACCAATAGTTGCAACAACCCACCACACACTCTCAGTTTGAATTGTAGAGGTGCAGAAGGGATGGAAGAAGCTGACTCCCTCCATCCTGAACCCTATTCTTCTGCCTTTGACTTAGTAATACTGAATGTAGCCACATTCTGACTCCCTGGGTTGCTCCTCCAGTGTTTTACTGCTCTCTTGTTAATATATGATTTCAATATAAGTTTGCAGATGAATAAATAGTGTTGTATATACTGATGTTTTGCACATATTGTAATTAGAATAATGTCTTTATAGAAACATAAATACTTAATTTCGTAATAAATATTTTAAACATTTTATAATAAAAGATGAATCCTGTGGGGTTTTTTTCATTCTCTTCCTTCCCCTGTTGTGATTTGTTATTTTGATTGCATTTTTAAAAAACTTTGCAGAGGACACACACTTCCTGTTGTTACAAGTTCTGGTCACGCTTTCGTGCCAACATTTACCATTGTGAATTGCTACCTTAACGTTTCCCATTCAATTTTGCTATGTCAACAGTCACAGTGTAGTTGGGGGGCTATGGCCACTAGACGGCACTGCAGTACATGTTTCTGAAGCCTCAGCCCCAACCTCATCATCAATGCATGATGGGCAATTTGCTGGTAAAATTCAGCACGTAGCCTGTGACCGATATACACAGGTCTCCGGGACTGAGGGAGCTGTAGGCTCATTGAGAAGAGGTGGATCTGGTTGAACAGATTGGTGTTGACATGAGGAGTTGTGGTTGTTCGGGGTGGGTTGGGAGAGGGCGGTTCTGGTAGGTACAGGAAAGGGGTGGATATACAGTGGGGTGACGTTGACCTCACTGTCTATCCACGGCAGAGAGAGGCGAATGGACAGTGAGAAGAGCAGGCACTGGCATGGGGAAGATATGTAGCTACAATACGACGGGCAGTACTGGCAGCAGGGATGCTGGTGCTAGCTGCACAGTGGGGTGAGGATGCTACCACTGTGTTGGCCTTCATTCAGTGGCAGCAATCGCGCCCTCGTTTGCATAAGGTAAGAATACCGACCCCCATTTTGAGGCCGTTACCGCCTTGTTGACGCCTGGAGAAGCAAATGAAAATCGACCCCAAGTTTAACCCAATATAAACTTACCTCTTCTGTTCCCATTTCCCCTGTTTTAATTTCCAATACTAGTCTCACTTTACATTATCCAAACTATTAAACGCTTAAGCCTCTTTGGCCTTACCTCATAGCTCATCCTCTTTACACTCAGATCAGTTCTGTCACTCCTCTCTGCACCTGCTCCAGTGCTCGTATATCATTTTATGATGGGCTGACTCGAATTGAGCACAGGGCTCCAAAGGTCGCCTGATCGGTGCATGTTAAAGCTTCACCATGGCCTCTGACCCTCGAATGTTCTGTCTGCAACAATGACAGTCGGTCCTCAGAGGGAATGGGACTTTCACCCACTGGATGGTTGAACCTGGGCCATTTACAACACCATTGCGGAGCCTCCCTCGGATGGTGAGGCAGGGAATGGCTGTGAGGCAGTTTCCGCAGGTTAAGGGGGAGCCAGGGGTCCGGGGTGGTGGAGATGCAGGGGGGTGGATTTCAGAAGGATTTGCCAACTTCCCATTAGGCCATGATGGATCAGCTCTGCGATCGATAGGACGGCCAAATTAACTTTATAACATTTTTAATTCCTCCTCTCCTGAGGCCCTTAGCAAAGGCCAAACACCATGAACGCACCCAGCATCACTAGGCCGCTAAGTATGTGCTTCCCTCATACAGGACATATGAAAATAGATATCTTTAAAATTATGAAGGGGTTTGATAGGGCAGAGAGTGATGTGGGCAAAACTAAAGGCCATAAATATAAGATAGTCACTAATAAATCCAGTAAGGAATTCAGGATAAATTTCTTTAACCAGAAAGTGGTTAGAATGTGGAGCTTGCTACCCCAAGGAGTGGTTGAGGTGAATAGCATCGATGCATTTAAGGGCAAGCTAGATAAACGCATGAGGGAGAAAGGAATAGAAGGGTATGCTGATAGGGTGAGATGATGTAAGGAGGGAGGAGGCTCGTGTGGAGCATAAACACTGGCATAGACCAGTTGGGCCGAATGGCCTGTTTCTGTGCTGTAAATTCTCTGTAATTCTATGTCAGGATAGGAAAAGATCGACTAATCCTTCGAGCCAGCCCTGTCCACCATCCAACCATCTCTCCCCACTGCCCCCCCGCGCCCCACCACCACCCCGCAATTTCCCCACAGCCACGCACTCTCCTGGGAAAATGTCTAGCCACATCTGGCGGTAACTTTGACAGGTAGATAAAGGGGTGGGGGAGGGGGGGAGCTCCCGTAAACAGGTTGGGCCCCAAACTCCACCCTCCGCCCACCCAAATGGCGGCATTTTCCCATTGCAACAGGAGAGGAAAATCGGGGAGTGGGGTCGGGCGGGTGGCGGCGATGGGGGATTGTACTCTACTGATCCATTATTTTTGGTGAACTAGAGTCTTGAGCGTGCGACACAGACTGAAAATAACACTTTCCATTGTCGGACTGGATGAAAAACAAGAAAGAAAGGATTTGTATTTATATCGTGCCTTTCATGACCTCAGGAAGTCCCAAAGCGCTTCACAGTCAATGAAGTCCTTTTGAAGTGTAGTCACTGCTGTAATGTGGGGCGACGCAGCAGCCAATTTGAGCACAGCAAGGTCCCACAAACAGCAATGAGGTAATGATCAGATAACAAAGTTAGTTGAGGGATGAATATTGGCCAGGACACTGGGGAGAACTCCCCTGCTCTTCTTCGAATAATACCATGGGATCATTTTCATCCACCTGAGAGGGCAGACGGGGCCCCGGTTTAACGTCTCATCCGAAAGACGGCACCTCATACAGCGCAGCACTCCCTCAGTACTGCACTGGAGCGTCAGTCTAGATTATGTGCTCAAGTCCCTGGAGAGAGACTTGAACCCATGATCTTCCAACCAAGAGAGCTACCACTGAGCCAAGGCTGACAAAGCTTTGCTTTGTGCTGGATATTCACTCTGTACCAATGTGTTCCCGGCCCACACACATGGTAAACCCCCCCCCAACCCCCACTCCTTCCGTCTCTGCCAAAGAGAAAACAAGGAATCAAATCAGCATGGGACACCCTCTCTCAGCTTGGATTACAGCATCAGTCACAAATAAACCCTAAGAGACCTGTTTACGTACAGCATTCTGCAGGAAACATGCTTAGTGCAATCAAGAGGACATAGTGTCACATAACTAACCAGTGCCCAGAATCTGATCAGCGTTCGAATCCCTGGCAGTGGAAAACTTGCTGCATTATTCTTAGCAGTGACCACATGTCAGGTTCGTGAAAGCTGCCCTGGACTTGTGGTTTCTAAATCAGTCAACAAACAAACAAACAAACAAACGGTTTACATAGCAACTTTCATGGAACAGACATCCCCGGGCACTTCACAGCAGATCTGAGGGCCCTGAGCAGGAAGTGGGAGAGAAGCTACAGGAAGTGAAAGAGAGGCTACAGGAAGTGGCCACGTGCATAGCCAAAGAGGCATGTTGGCAAGAGAGGTGGCAGGGATATAGGGGAGAGGTGGCAGGGATACAGGGGGAGAGGTGACAGGGGTATAGGGGGAGAGGTGACAGGGGTATAGGGGGAGAGGTGGCAGGGATACAGGGGGAGAGGTGACAGGGGTATAGGGGGAGAGGTGACAGGGATATAGGGGAGAGGTGGCAGGGATATAGGGGGAGAGGTGACAGGGGTATAGGGGGAGAGGTGGCAGGGATATAGGGGAGAGGTGGCAGGGATATAGGGGGAGAGGTGGCAGGGATATAGGGGAAAGGTGGCAGGGATATAGGGGGAGAGGTGGCAGGGATATAGGGGGAGAGGTGGCAGGGATATAGGGGAAAGGTGGCAGGGATATAGGGGAGAGGTGGCAGGGATACAGGGGAGAGGTGACAGGGGTATAGGGGGAGAGGTGACAGGGATATAGGGGAGAGGTGACAGGGGTATGGGGGGAGAGGTGGCAGGGATATAGGGGGAGAGGTGGCAGGGATATAGGGGGAGAGGTGGCAGGGGTATAGGGGGAGAGGTGGCAGGGGTATAGGGGGAGAGGTGGCAGGGATATAGGGGAGAGGTGGCAGGGATATAGGGGAGAGGTGGCAGGGATATAGGGGAGAGGTGGCAGGGATATAGGGGAGAGGTGGCAGGGATATAGGGGAGAGGTGGCAGGGATATAGGGGGAGAGGTGACAGGGATACAGGGGGAGAGGTGGCAGGGATATAGGGGAAAGGTGGCAGGGATATAGGGGGAGAGGTGACAGGGATACAGGGGGAGAGGTGGCAGGGATACAGGGGGAGAGGTGGCAGGGATATAGGGGAGAGGTGGCAGGGATATAGGGGAGAGGTGGCAGGGGTATAGGGGGAGAGGTGACAGGGATACAGGGGGAGAGGTGGCAGGGATACAGGGGGAGAGGTGGCAGGGATATAGGGGAGAGGTGGCAGGGATATAGGGGGAGAGGTGACAGGGATACAGGGGGAGAGGTGGCAGGGATATAGGGGAGAGGTGGCAGGGATATAGGGGAGAGGTAGCAGGGATATAGGGGGAGAGGTGACAGGGATACAGGGGGAGAGGTGGCAGGGATATAGGGGAAAGGTGGCAGGGATATAGGGGAATGGTGGCAGGGATATAGGGGGAGAGGTGGCAGGGATATAGGGGAAAGGTGGCAGGGATATAGGGGAATGGTGGCAGGGATATAGGGGGAGAGGTGACAGGGATATAGGGGAGAGGTGGCAGGGATATAGGGGGAGAGGTGACAGGGATACAGGGGGAGAGGTGGCAGGGATATAGGGGAGAGGTGGCAGGGATATAGGGGAGAGGTGGCAGGGATATAGGGGGAGAGGTGACAGGGATACAGGGGGAGAGGTGGCAGGGATATAGGGGAGAGGTGGCAGGGATATAGGGGGAGAGGTGGCAGGGATACAGGGGGAGAGGTGGCAGGGATATAGGGGAGAGGTGGCAGGGATATAGGGGAGAGGTGGCAGGGATATAGGGGGAGAGGTGACAGGGATACAGGGGGAGAGGTGGCAGGGATACAGGGGGAGAGGTGGCAGGGATATAGGGGAGAGGTGGCAGGGATATAGGGGAGAGGTGGCAGGGATATAGGGGGAGAGGTGGCAGGGGTATAGGGGAGAGGTGGCAGGGATATAGGGGAGAGGTGGCAGGGATATAGGGGGAGAGGTGACAGGGATATAGGGGAGAGGTGGCAGGGATACAGGGGGAGAGGTGGCAGGGATATAGGGGAAAGTTGGCAGGGATATAGGGGAATGGTGGCAGGGATATAGGGGGAGAGGTGGCAGGGATATAGGGGAAAGGTGGCAGGGATATAGGGGAATGGTGGCAGGGATATAGGGGGAGAGGTGACAGGGATATAGGGGAGAGGTGGCAGGGATATAGGGGGAGAGGTGACAGGGATACAGGGGGAGAGGTGGCAGGGATATAGGGGAGAGGTGGCAGGGATATAGGGGGAGAGGTGACAGGGATACAGGGGGAGAGGTGGCAGGGATATAGGGGAGAGGTGGCAGGGATATAGGGGGAGAGGTGACAGGGATACAGGGGGAGAGGTGGCAGGGATATAGGGGAAAGGTGGCAGGGATATAGGGGAATGGTGGCAGGGATATAGGGGGAGAGGTGACAGGGATATAGGGGAGAGGTGGCAGGGGTATAGGGGAGAGATGGCAGGGATATAGGGGAGAGGTGACAGGGGTATAGGGGGAAAGGTGGCAGGGGTATAGGGGGAGAAGTGGCAGGGGTATGGGGGAGAGGTGGCAGGGGTATAGGGGGAGAGGTGGCACGGGTATGGGGGAGAGGTGACAGGGATATAGGGGAAAGGTGGCAGGGGTATGGTGGAGAGGTGACAGGGGTATGGGGGAGAGGTGGCAGGGGTATAGGGGGAGAGGTGGCAGGGATATAGGGGGAGAGGTGGCAGGGGTATGGGGGGAGAGGTGACAGGGGTATGGGGGAGAGGTGGCAGGGGTATAGGGGGAGAGGTGACAGGGGTATGGGGGAGAGGTGACAGGGGTATAGGGGGAGAGGTGACAGGGGTATAGGGGGAGAGGTGGCAGGGGTATGGGGGAGAGGTGGCAGGGGTATAGGGGGAGAGGTGACAGGGGTATGGGGGAGAGGTGACAGGGGTATAGGGGGAGAGGTGACAGGGGTATAGGGGGAGAGGTGACAGGGGTATAGGGGGAGAGGTGACAGGGGTATAGGGGGAGAGGTGACAGGGGTATAGGGGAGCAGTAGCATGGTGGACGGAGGTTTAATGAGAGAGGTCACATGGTGGAGGATGATTAGGGAGGGTGGAGGGTGATTTGTGGGAGGGGTGGAGGGTGGAGATGATTGGGGGCGAGGTGGAGGGCGAACGGGGGAGAGGTGGAAGGTGATTAGTGGAAGAGGTGACGCAGAATGAGAGGTGGAGGGTGGAGGTGATTGGGGGAGAGGTGGAGGGTGGAGGTGATTGGGGGAGAGGTGGAGGGTGGAGGTGATTGGGGGAGAGGTGGAGGGTGGAGGTGATTGGGGGAGAGGTGGAGGTGATTGGGGGAGAGGTGGAGGTGATTGGGGGAGAGGTGGGGGGTGGAGGTGATTGGGGGAGAGGTGGAGGGTGGAGGTGATTGGGGGAGAGATGGGGGGTGGAGGTGATTGGGGGAGAGATGGGGGGTGGAGGTGATTGGGAGAGAGGTGGAGGGTGGAGGTGATTGGGGGAGAGGTGGAGGGTGGAGGTGATTGGGGAGAGGTGGAGGGTGGAGGTGATTGGGGGAGAGGTGGAGGGTGGAGGTGATTGGGGAGAGGTGGAGGGTGGAGGTGATTGGGGGAGAGGTGGAGGGTGGAGGTGATTGGGGAGAGGTGGAGGGTGGAGGTGATTGGGGGAGAGGTGGAGGGTGGAGGTGATTGGGGGAGAGGTGGGGGGTGGAGGTGATTGGGGGAGAGGTGGGGGGTGGAGGTGATTGGGGGAGAGGTGGAGGGTGGAGGTGATTGGGGGAGAGGTGGGGGGTGGAGGTGATTGGGGGAGAGATGGGGGGTGGAGGTGATTGGGGGAGAGGTGGAGGTGATTGGGGGAGAGGTGGGGGGTGGAGGTGATTGGGGGAGAGGTGGAGGTGATTGGGGGAGAGGTGGGGGGTGGAGGTGATTGGGGGAGAGGTGGAGGGTGGAGGTGATTGGGGAGAGGTGGAGGTGATTGGGGGAGAGGTGGAGGGTGGAGGTGATTGGGGGAGAGGTGGGGGGTGGAGGTGATTGGGGGAGAGGTGGGGGGTGGAGGTGATTGGGGGAGAGGTGGAGGGTGGAGGTGATTGGGGGAGAGGTGGGGGGTGGAGGTGATTGGGGGAGAGGTGGAGGGTGGAGGTGATTGGGGGAGAGGTGGGGGGTGGAGGTGATTGGGGGAGAGGTGGGGGGTGGAGGTGATTGGGGGAGAGGTGATGGGGTGAGGACAGGAGATAAATCAGGTCTCTCAGTGTACCAGACCCTATAGAAATGTGACTCTGTTTCAGATTGTCAGCATCTGGAGGATTTTACCTTTTGCTTCTGTGGAAATGTGAATTGTTTTTGCAGTGAATGATTTTTAAAATTGTTCCGTAAACTCCCTGATCTCAGCAACTAATGGATGGGTAAGCTGTGCTTTGTTATTATTCATGTAATTTGGTCACTATAATGCCCAAAACTAGCCCACCAACTAACTGGCAGCAAATTTAGGCCAACCCAATGTCTTCCTATAAAGTGATGAGTACAATCTCAGTCACTTGTGTCATACACCCCATCGAGGGGCAAGCATTTCTGGATGAATATTGGGGCTTTGAGCTGTGTGTAAACCGCCTGGCTCCTCCATTCTACCAGCATGAAAGCAAACCCACAGCTGGAGAGTGGAGTTTATCTGATCTCCTCTTGATCCCTGTGATACACAGCACCGTGTCATTCTGGCACAAACACCAGTCAAGATTGCTGCTAGAGTTTACACAAGGCAAGAGGTAACTTTACTTGTAACTCTTTGTTTTTTGATGAAGATAGAGTGTTAGGTGGGAGCATCATCACCCGCTTTAGTCTGTCTGCAACCTGCAACTCCTAAAAACTTGTCTCGCTGAATTTGTTATCACTGAAAATCTAATCTCCTGCCCCTGGACAGGTCTCTGTGAATCAGGAAATAACTCGAGTCTGCAGACATCAGGATCACCCATCCTTTCCTAGTCTGCGTTATTATTCCTTATTTGTTGATTTTTGTCCTGTATGTTTTTCTCTCTCTGAGGGAAAAATTCCAAAAACGTCACTTCCAGAGCAGGACAATGCGATAACCGCCCAACAGTTTGCACATGGCTGTCCCCACCTGGATTTCACGTTTGATCCTAATCATCAGGCAGACCACTCGTACAGAGGAGGTGTTTCTGAGCGTTGCTGCTGCTGCGATTTAAAGGGCTGCAGCAGCTGGGAGTAGATTTTTGTTTTCTTGCCGTACTGCACTGACAGATAATCTAATAGAATTCGTAGGCGAGAGAAGGTGTCACGGGAAATGAGGGAGACGAATACAGATTCCACTTGCCAGGAACTTCCTTCTCCTGCATGAGATTCCTTGCTGTATTTCCCAATTAACAGGGGGGTTATTGATGTGCCCATGTGGCCATCCAGACAGCAAACTTTTGCTCCTTCTCTGGTACCACCTTGTCTCCTCTTCAACTGTGCAATGGGACGCACTACGGTGGACCTGAGACTCTGTCCTGCTTCAGCTCATAAGAACCTCCATGTATATGCCTTGATAGGCATTTGTGGCTGGGCCTAGTGTTGTAAGTTTTTTAATTTTAAAATGGCTTCCTTGATTGGCGTCTTTGTGAAAGAGAGAATACACAGCCTGTCCGAGATTGACTTTGAAATGCGGGGCAGAGGGGGCGAGGTGGTCAGTCTGGCTTTTGTTTACGATTTTATCGTCTTTCAGATGAGACACTGAAAACCCATTTGCCTGTTCAGGAGGATGTAAAAGATCCCACGGCGCCATTTACAAAAAGTACTTCAGCGGCTGTAAAGCGCTTTGGGATGTCCTGAGGTTGTGAAGGACACTGTAAAAACGCAAGTTCTTTTTTTTTATTTACAACACGAAGGGTCCAGTTTCAGGGAGATGTTGAAGATTTCCCAGACACGTTCTGACACGTTCCCACCTGTCTCTGGTCTTCTCACAGCTGGATGATGCAGTATGAAGGTGATCCAATTACAAGTCTGTTGCCCCTCTGTGAAATTCCACACGCACACTTCACATCAAAAGTAAAATCATCTGATCCACCAAAACACAGCCTCACACTCCAGCCCACTGAATTCCTCAATCGGTGCTCAGTGCGGCATTAAAAAGATTTCTGATCAGAAACAGCTCAGGAAATTTCCTCAGACCGATGTTTCAGGTCCCCAGATGGCTCAGTTGGTAAGTGCTCCACCCAGTGTGGTACCATACAAACCGGCACGGGGCCCAGGTTCTGTACTGAGTTAGCCAACCTGAGCTGCAGAGGTGCAAAGGCCAACTGGTATTGGCCTCAGCCTCTTGAGTTAGGGAGAAGAGACCCCTGCTGGAAGTGGGCATGTGCAGTCATTGGGTAAGAAGAGGATCAGGGCTCAGTTATCATGCCTTATGATAGAATAACTTGTGGCCACTCAATGACTAGGCTGGCGTATGGAGAAGTAATGGAGGGCAGCTGTAGAACCATGCATTGGTTTCTTGCCAATTTTTGCCCCGTCCCTCCTCTCTTGAAGGCGTTGACTCCTGGTTGGGTGTACAGCACCAGTCTTCCTCCAGTACCTCTTCCAACTGGTCATCGTTTCATGTGTGAAACTATACAGTGAGCGTTGGCAGGCTACTCAACTGCAGATGCATCACAGCCAAGCCCAATCCTGTCCTTCCCCCAAGGTCCACACACACACACACACACACACACAGAGCAGGGGTCGCTGCACAGTGATCAGGAACAGTGACACTGATGGATTTATTCACCTTCCTTAACCCGGGGCATTGAGATGTGTTACACCCCTCCTACAGGACCTCTCTGGCCACAGGGGATGTGCCAGAGGACTGGAGAACTGCTAATGTAGTACCATTATTCAAGAAGGGGAGTAGGGAAAAACCGGGGAACTACAGGCCAGTGAGCCTAACATCAGTGGTAGGAAAATTATTGGAAAAATTTCTGAAGGACAAAATTAGTCTCAAGGGAAGATCATGTCTGACTAATTTGATTTATATTTTTTGAGGGGGTGACTCGGCGTGTGGATGAGGGTAACGCAGTGGATGTGGTATACATGGATTTCAGTAAGGCCTTCGATAAAGTCCCCCACAGGAGACTGGTCAAGAAGGTACGAGCCCATGGAATCCAGGGTGCCTTGGCACTTTGGATACAAAACTGGCTTAGTGGCAGAAGGCAGAGGGTGATGGTCGAAGGTTGTTTTTGTGACTGGAAGCCTGTGGCCAGTGGGGTACCACAGGGATCGGTGCTGGGTCCCTTGCTGTTTGTGGTCTACATTAATGACTTGGATATGAATGTAAAAGGTATGATCAGTAAGTTGGCTGATGATACAAAAATTGGTAGGGTGTTAAATAGCGAGGAGGATAGCCTCAGTCTGCAGGACGATATAGATGGGTTGGTCAGATGGGCGGAACAGTGGCAAATGGAATTTAACCCGGAAAAGTGCGAGGTGATGCACTTTGGAGGGACTAACAAGGCAAGGGATTACACAATGAATGGGAGGACCCTAGGCAAGACAGAGGGTCAGAGGGATCTTGGTGTGCAAGTTCACAGATCCCTGAAGGCGGCGGAACAGGTAGATAAGGTGGTAAAGAAGGCATATGGGATACTTGCCTTTATTAGCCGAGGCATAGAATATAAGAGCAAGGAGGTTATGATGGAGCTGTATAAAACACTGGTTAGGCCACAGCTGGAGTACTGTGTGCAGTTCTGGTCGCCGCACTACAGGAAGGATGTGATCGCTTTGGAGAGGGTGCAGAGGAGATTCACCAGGATGTTACCAGGGCTGGAGCGCTTCAGCTATGAAGAGAGACTGGGAAGATTGGGTTTGTTTTCCTTGGAGCAGAGGAGGCTGAGGGGGGACATGATTGAGGTGTACAAAATTATGAGGGGCACAGATAGGATGGATACTAAGGAGCTTTTTCCCTTCGTTGAGGGTTCTATAACAAGGGGACATAGATTCAAGGTAAAAGGCGGGAGGTTTAGAGGGGATTTGAGAAAGAACTTTTTCACCCAGAGGGTGGTTGGAGTCTGGAACTCACTGCCTGAAAGGGTTGTGGAGGCAGGAACCCTCACAACATTCAAGAAGCATTTGGATGAGCACTTGAAATGCCATAGCATACAAGGCTACGGACCAAATGCTGGAATATGGGATTAGAGTAGACAGGGCTTGATGGCCGGCGCGGACACGATGGGCCGAAGGGCCTCTATCCGTGCTGTATAACTCTACTCTCTCTATGAAAGGCACTTCGACTGAGAGCAGCTGAGCAATAAAAACACACTAGAATTAATTGGGATTAGCAGGCACCCTTCGGTGGCAGTAAGTAACATACTTTGCAGTGTACTTCAGTACAGAACACAACAGATCAGGTACCATCCCCGTACACTTACTTGGAAGCAGCAAAGAAATAATTCTTGAGAAGACCGTGGCTCACCAAAGTTGTAACAGAGCTACGACATTTCTTTCCTGACGATCTCCATTCATGATCAACTATCAGCCCTCGGTTCTGCGCTGTTGCATTAGTCTAGGTTATTTACTCAAGTCCTGCATGTGACTTGAACCCATAACCATCCAGGTACAGAGGCAAGCCTGCTATCACTGAGCCGAGCCAACACTGAGCTACGCACAGGTACAACTGGACTCGTGCTATATCCAGTATGATTATCAAACATACCACTGGGCTTTTAAAGGAGCACTTTAGTGTCACAAAAACAAGCATCCGTGCAAGTGTGCTTCTTCATAACTGAAAGCCCAGTTCTGTGCTGGACCCTAGGCAGGTGCAGAGAGGCTGCGAGAATCACTGGTGAGGATACAAACTCTGTAATACTGAGGTCAAAACAGAAACTACTGGAAAGGCAGAGTGGGCAGGGCTGGACAGCAGCGAAAGGTTGTTTGACTAGTTCCAGGTGGAGACCTTTCATTAGAACTGGTCATACCCGAATTGTTAACCTAGGTTTGAAACTCCGACTGCTCTGCTCTGTTTCCAGCATTTCCACTCCTTATTTTTGGTGGCTTTCTGCTTAGTGTCAGCTTGGCTCAAACAGTAGTACTCGTGCCTCTGAGTCAAAAGTTTGTGGCTTTGAGGACTTGAGTTCATCACTTAGGCTCAGATCAATTCGGATTGACATCCCTATCCTGCCTCCCTATATCTACATTGCTAAAACTAGTCCCCTTATCCTAAAAACAGAATTGTAGATCCCCCCCAATATGTTAAATCCTCCACCAACATCCCCATTTAAAAATCCCTCTCTGGAACTCTTTCCATAAACCCCTCCACTTTGCTGCTTCCCTCCAGACTCCTCAAAACCTACCTTTTTCAACCATGATTTCCATCACCTAACACTTCAATGTCCACTTGGCACCATCTCCCCTCGAGAAGCACCTTGGGATGTTTCATGTGTTAAATATGCTGTATAAAAGCAAGTTGTTGTAAAGCTGATCACGTTAGAGGGATATTGGCATTCATTGGGGGTAATATCAATCATTGGCGATAGTGTAAAATGGACGTTAATGGATCGACCACCCCCTCCCCCGTCAAACACCTCTCCCGATTTCCATTGACTTCAATAAAAAGGAAAACTGGGAGTGATGTATGATGGGCAACTGATCCGATAGCGCCCGTTTTACACTAGAGCCCGTAGCTAAAATTATAAAAAAACATAAAGACTTGCATTTATATAGCACTTTTCACAATCTCAGGACGTTACAGCCAATTAAGTATTACACCGAACTACATTACATAGAATGTACAGCAGAGAAACAGGCCATTCGGCCCAATTGTTCTATACCTGTGTTTATGCTCCACACAAGCCTCCTCCCACCCCTCTTTATCGAACCCTATCAGCATTTCCTTCTATTCTTTTCTCCCTCATGTGTTTATCTAGCTTCCCCTAAAATGCTATTTGCCTCAACTACTCCTTGTGGTAACAAGTTCCACCTTCTAACCACTCCTGAATTCCCTATTAGATTTATTAGTGACTATCTTATATTTATGGCCCTTAGTTCTGGTCTCCCTTGCAAGTGGGAACATTTTCCCCACGCCTACCCTATCAAACCCTTTCATAACCTTAAAGACCTCTATCAGGTCACCCCTCTTTTCTAGAGAAAAGAGCCCCAGCCTGTTCAGCCTTTCCTGGTAGGTAAAACCTCTCAGTTCTGGTATCATCCTAGTTAATCTTTTTTGCACCTTCTTCAGTGCCTCTATATCCTTTCTATAATATGAAGACCGGAACTCTTCCGAGTACCTTTTGAAGTGTAATCGCTGTTATAAAACCCCCAACCCCATTAAAGTATTTTGGCATAAGTGCAGTTTTTTTCTATTGTGTGTTAAATAAACCCAGTGGTGACCGTGAACCTATTTGCCATTATGGGCTGAGAATACCACAACAGAAATCTCCTTGACCACCGTTGTGTATAGTATTTATTAACACAACCTCGTCCAAGAATCCCCCTAAGCTCAGATTGCAGATATTCATAGTTTAAGATCCTCGTGTCTCCACGGCATTCGTTTTCAGAAACTATTTCTAAATCATTACAGATACGGAAGGCAGCCAATGGTCTACACCTTCCAGAATCCAATTACTGTGCTAATTAAATCTCAATAGTGATGAATGGCAGAAAGTATGAAGGTGCCGAGGCAGCATCATTGGTTAGTTACGAATTGTACAGATCCCCTAACACAACACACTGACGCAGCTTACCCTAACATAAGCATCCAACCCTCCACCTAATGCCACCTCCCACAAGTTAGTCTCCTACCGTTCACCCCTAATCCAGGGGTCAGCCACAAGGATCCTCAGTTATCCTTGCACTTGGCCTTCAGAATCAATTCCCGAGGATTTCCCCAATCAACCCACCAGTGTGTGATCTTCCTATGGGCTTTATTCTTACTTGTAGTGAAGTGGGATTAGAGGCCTGGGGATAATTGGGCCAAAGTGCACAGACATTATTCAGTCCCCATCAAACATTCTGTGTTTATTTTTTATTCCCATTATAAATTCCTTCGTCTCCTGTCTTAGCCATTTGCTGCTGAAACCCTCATCCATGCTTTTGTCACCTCTAGACTTGGCCATTCCAATGGTCTCCTGGCCGTGCTGCCATCTTTCACCCTCCATGAACTTGAGCTCATCCAAAACTCTGCTGCCCGTATCCTAACTCGCACCAAGTCCCGTTCACCCATCGCCCCTGCGCTCGCTGACCTATATTGGCTCCCGCAGGGTCTACCAACACCTCGAATTAAACTTCTCATCGTTGTGTTCAAATCCCTTCATGGCCTCGCCCCTTCCTATCTCTGTAACCTCCTCCAGCCCCACAACCCTCCGAGACCTCTGCGCTCCTCCAATTCTTGCCTCCTCCGCATCCCCGATTTTAATCGCTCCACCATTGGCGGCCTTGCCTTCAGCTGCCTAGACCTTAAGCTCTGGAATTCTCTCCCGAAACCTCTCCGCCTCTCCATCTCTCTCTGCTTCTTTAAGATACTCCTTAAAACCTACCTCTTTGACCAAGCTTTTGGTCACCTGTCCTGATGGGGCAGAAATCGCTCCCAAAATAACGGCGAGCTCAACAGCACTCTCCGTTTTTAGTGCCGAATTGAAGGAGCAAGTTCTGGTGTTCGCACATGCACAGTGAAATGTGGAAATCTGGAACTTGCTCCAGCGATACGACAGCTTCAAATTAAAGGGCAATCACATGCTGTAATCTGAGAAATCATTGAAAAGGCGCCAACTTGCTCATCTGCCCAGCTGGAAAGTAACTAATTATGCTACAAAACAGGTAATCTTAAAAATACAGGTCTAAACTAAGTTTTAACAGGGCGGTAAGTTTTAATGACTGCCAAACAACTAAAAATTAACTTTTAAAAATGTGGTATCTCATTTCTCCTTATTTTAATAGTTTTTGGTCATTAAAAAAAAATTAAAATTAAAACATTAAATTTTTTTTGACTTTTCCCTTTTTCTCTTTTATTTAATTCAATTATTTCTTACCCTCTTTTTTCGCTGTCTATAACTGTTTTGACATTGATTTAAAATGTAATACCTTTCACTTCCTGGTTTAACGTTCCAAGCCTGCAGAGGCAGCTGTCCAAAATGCTGTGATCTGATCGGTTGAGGGGAGAGATCAATCGGCCCGCTTCTCCCAGGGTCCTAGCTTCGCCTGAACTGACGCTGGGCTCTTCTCCGCTTCCTATTCGAGGAAGTGGCTGAAGAAAAGTCCGTGGTAAGTTAGTGGGTAAGTTAGTGGGTTAGTGGGTAAGTTAGTGGGTTAGTAATAATCCATGGAGTGGCGAGGAGTGTTGGTTCACTGCTCCGAGCAATTTCATCCCCAATATCTCCTCATGTGGCTCGGTGTCAATTTTTGTTTGTTTAAGCTCCTATGAAACGGCTTGGGATGTTTTACTACATTAAAGGCGCTATATAAATAAAAGTTGTCATTATTATTGACAGTGAGTGGTCCTAGTGATTCTAGGTGGCAATTATTTATAATGGGGTCAGATCTAAAGTTACGTTAACTGCCCCCAAAGCACACATGTAGGATTCACAACCATCAGCCCGTTAGGTAAAGATTTCTAACACCCACACTGAGCAAAAATTGCCCTTCAGACCCCCCTCATTGGGCCCTCTGTGCCACCCACCAGTGAGGAAGTTTTATGGCCTCCCCCCCTCCGCATTGAATGACATCTCTGTCCTCCCCCCACTGATCAAGATTTCAGGCCTCAAACCCCCCACCCCCCACCCCCTCACTGAGCCAGACCACACACCCAAACCACCCGATGAACAGGATTTTGGCCACCTCCCCCAATGTGAAAGATTTCTACCCTCCATCCCCCCTCTGCCATTGGCTACGTTTCCCATTCCAACCCACCCACCGGTTGCCAAATTTTCCTTCTGCAGCACTCCGCTTCTCCCTCTCCCCTCTCCCTTTCTGCTCCTATTTCCCTTCCTTTCCCTCTTTTCTCCATCTCATGCTTTCCTCTACCACTGTCTTCTCTCCCTCCTCCTCTCCTCCTCCCCTCCTCTCACACCTCCCCTCTTACCCCCTTTCCCTGCCTCACTTCCTTTCCCCTCCCCATTCCCCTACCCTACCTCTCTTGCACTCTCTCCTCCTATTTGCCTCCTTCTCCCCCCTTCCTCCCTCCCCACTCCCCAACATTGGTTCCATTATACCCCCACCCTCTAACACTGCTTGATCTGAATAATACCCATGTGTAACCCTCCTTGAGGATCAAATAATACATCCACTGGTCGATCTCCTATAGCATTGCTTACAGAGGCTGTGGAGACTTGAGCACAGTTCTGTTGTGTAGCTGTTAACAACAACAGCAACAACAACTTGCATTTATATAGCACCTTTAACGTAGTAAAACGTCCCAAGACGCTTCACAGGAGCGATTGTAAGACAAAATTTGACTCTGAGCCACATAAGGAGATATTAGGACATGTGACGAAAAGCTTGGTCAAAGAGGTAGGTTTTAAAGAGCATCTTAAAGGAGGAGAGACAAGTGGAGAGGTTTAGGGAGGGAATTCCAGAGCTTAGGACCTAGGCAGCTGAAGGCACGGCCACCAATTACATAGAATGTACGGCACAGAAACAGGCCATTCGGCCCAATAGGTCTATGCCGATGCTTGTGCTCCTTACGAGCCTCCTCCCTCCCTACTTCATCTAACCCTATCAGCATATCCTTCTATTCCTTTCTCCCTCAAGGTGGAGCAATGAAAATTGGGGATGCGCAAAAGGCCAGAATCGGAGGAGCTCAGAGATCTCGGAGGGTTGTAGGGCTGGAGGAGGTTACGGAGATAAGGAGGGGCGAGGCCATGGAGGGATTTGAAAACAAGGATGTTAACAGTCCATCGCTCAAGTACTCTCTGTGGGAATCCAAGGAATTCTAGTTGTAAATTATGGTGGAGAATTGGAAGTCGATGAATTGCTTGCAAAATTTCAGGCTCCACTTCAGAAGACTTGAGGATGAAGTGTCTGGTCTCCTTATTCTTCCTTTAAGGTTATTGTGCATCTGTAACACAGTGCAATGCCTGGCACGTGATTTCTGGAGTGCGAGACGTCTGGAGTGCGAGACGTCTGGAGTGCGAGACGTCTGGAGCGGACGTCACCTGGCGCACGCGACGCCTGGAGCGTGATGTTAGAAGTGTGATGAATGTGCTCTAGATGGAAGATATATATATAATTTTAAAATTGCCCTAATCTCAAAAGTTAATCAAATTATAGTTTCATATATTCATTTCATTTCATCTACCCAGACAGAGACGTGTTTTCAATTGGTGTCAGGTGTCGATTAGGTGGCCCAGAAGCCTCAGTTGAAATCTCATCCACGTACATGTTAAAAAATATATAGGGCCGGAAATTGCTGTAAGAAGGGTGAGCTCAACAGCGCTCACCGTCGTTAGTGGCAAGTTCCAGTGCAGACAAACACGGAAATCCAGAACTTGCTTGTCCTCGTTCGCCGGCGATCTGACAGCCTCGCCTTAAAGGGATATCGCCGGCTGCAATCAACAGAATCAACGGACCAGCGCCAACTTGCTCTTAAGCCCAGTTGGAAAGTAACTAATATCGCCACAAAACAGGTACGCCTAAAAATACAGTTTTAATTGCGTGTTAAGTCTTAATGACTGCAAAACAACTAAAAATTAACTTTTAAAAATGTGGAGTCTCATTACTCCTTATTTTAATAGTTTTTGGTTATTAAAAACATTTTTTTGTAAATTAAAATGTTTTTTTACTTTTGCCTTCTGACCCTTTTATTTAATTCGACTATTTCTTGCCCTTTCTTTTTTTCCGCTGTCTATAACTGTTTTTACAATGATTTTAGTGTTGTACCTTTCACTTCCTGGATTTTACGTTGCAGCCTGCAGAAACTGTTCGCAGCTTGTCCAAAATGCTGCAATCTGATTGGGGAAAGAGTGATCTTCTCGCTTCTCCCATGGGTCCTAGCTTCCCTGGCGTTAATGCTGGGCTCTTCTCCGCTTCCCATTAGAGGAAGTGCACCCAGTAAGTTAATGGGTTAGTATAAATCTATGGAGCGGCTTCACCGCTCCGAGTAATTTACGGGCCATAATGTTTTAATTCTCTGGCTACTGAGATCAAGTTGTATGAGCATCATTGGAAAAACTGCCTTATAATGCAGAGATTTTCTTAGAGTCCACAGTGCCCTGTTTGACAATACCTGGCATTAGGGGCACCATGGGGAGCCAATCACCCGTAGCTTACCATCACCACTAAGAACTTACTGATAAGAACTGCAAGAATTTCAGGACTTTGTCTTTTCCTGGTTTGATGAATAGTCGGACCAATCCGTATCGTCTATAAGTTTGATCTTTGTTGTAGGGTGTTTCCGATCATGTGAGGGTCGTTCAGCATTGCTGGTCACAACCAAACTCACTTATTTACGGTCGAAGGCCTGAGCTTACTTATGAATCACACTGACGGATGAGGAATAATGCAACCGACACAAGTGTCAGATTTTGAATAGTAAAAGTATGTTTAATATGTACAGCGAATCTCAATATGGCAAACCGATGCTAACGTTCCTATACGACTATGAACAAATAGATTACTCCCCCTTGGACTCCTTAAACTAAGCCCCTCCGTGTTCCCTCACTCACGACTGTTAACTCCCAACACTACACTGCTAAGGTTTGGTCGGGACATGCAGAGGTACCTCTCCACACGGCTGTGAGTTGAGTATTCTGCAGGCTGCGGTTGAAATGCTCACCCTGCTGACTTTGGCTGCCGGGTCGTGTCTTCTACGATCGAAGTCCTTGGGGCCGTACCCGTTCCTTGGGGCATGTGACTTCCTTCGGTCCTGGTTGTGGAGAGAGCGGCCTGCTCTGATCTTCTGATGTTGTAGAGCTGTGTGTCTGGTGTCCGTTTGACATCCGCTGTTCGACCCCCTCCTTCCTGAGGCAGCAACAGTTGTACTGTTTCCTGTCAGACGGTGCAAAATGCTTCCATTGGTCCCTGGAGAGAAAGCTTTGTTTGAATGTGTTTTATCTTCCCGCCTCTCATCTAGCTGGTTTTGGGGGACAATGGGAACTGCTGATCTTGTGTACTGTATGAGGTGTGAACTGTTTTCAGATGGGTTCTGTTGTCCCGACCGACTGATTTAATTATATCAACCGGTGGATTTCATTGCCTCCTTCGCCAGCTTGGAGCCGGTGATGATGTAAGGCAATGTCTCTGTTGGGTGGGGTGGGTTTTAATTCAAAAGCTTGTTCTTTCTGGTCTGGGAACTGTGTTTTAAACAGGGTCCTTTTTGCAGTCATTTTCCCAAAACTGGGGTTTTCCCCTGGCGAATAAAACCTTGGATTAAAAGGATAATCCTACATTGTGGCCTTTTAGTATCTTGTGTCTTTTCGCTTCAAAATTATTACTTCTGCTGTAATAAATCCAGCACAATAATTTTAGCCTGCACACATTGGTCCAGTGACAAATTATTTTCCTCCTTCGAAATTGGTGGAGAATGTGGTGGGCTTCCCGTGTACTTCAGAGTAAGTGATTTACCGTGATTAAGGGTTAATTGTTCAACCTGGACACACTAACCCATTCACGGTGTAGACTAAAGACACAGATTTTGCTTCATAAGGGACTTGGTGTGCTTATGGGATCTGCTGTCTAGCCACGAACCCAAGGAACGTGTTGGGTATAGTCCAAATTGTAAAATGCACACGTATGGAATCAGAAGATGGCAGGATCAGGCTGAGGTCTGATGCCCCCTGATTAAACAACCCCTCAACATGTCCTATCCATGTTCAGGCATGACGATTAGCCACTTGGGCAAAGGGCTAGCGGAGGCTGTTGGAACCATGAGTACGTGCGTTCAGTAAAGGAGGGGGCAAGGGAAGAAAATGGGGCGGTGAAGAATTCGTACATAAACCAAACCGGATAAGGTTCACTGGTCACCGGAGCAGATCATTGCGGCTGATTCCATTGAATCGATGAGCCGTGAAGGAAAGCACAAATCTGTTAGCGTGTTCTGGCTAACATTCCCAGAGCCATGGAAACCATGGGTGGCACACATCAAACTCTGTGCACCTGCACTAAATGAGGTAGGTACAGCAGGTGACACTCCAGCAATATTCTGGGTGATTGCCTTACCCTGGATCTTGTCTTCTACTTCTTGCCTAATTAGCTGGAATCCTGTCACGAAACATTCATTTTTTCCTCTCTCATTTTCTACTGTCCCCATGAGTCCTGGAGATAGCCAAGTGTATCTCTTTGAGCAGTAGAGTGTGATTAGTTCGATTTGAGCAAATTCCCCGTCATGCGAATGTGCAATGCTTTCTTCACCTGCCCATCAAATCTTCTCTCTTCCCCAAAGATTGGCTTTGACGCCCCTGTATGTCTACATTGCAGGGCAATGATTTTCATTAGCAAAGTTGGTGTGAGTACAAAATGGGATTTCCCAATTTTTTATTCACACTGATTATGTTCGGGAATAGATATCAACACTTCAGCCCAAAATCCAACTCATCACCATGTCCACAGTTATATTTCACGTAGAATTACTGGCATGAAACTGAAATAAAAATGCAAGTACACAATTTCACTGTTGGGGCAAACACTTCAATCACTTGTTGAGTTTGGGAAGAGGACGCCTCAAAACTCTCAACTTACGTATAAAACTAGAATATAAAACTCCCGATTCACCATTAGGCTGTCAGTACTAGAGATTGTAACACATTTTCATCAGATCATTAAGATGATCAACTACATTGTGGAGCAAAAAGGTTAAATTTCTGACTTTGTGCTCTTTTTGGGGAACTTTGCCCTCCTGTGCATGAATTTAGAACAGGCTGCATAAAGTGATACCACAAGTCCTGGCCAGAATGCAGATGATTGGGTAATTTCCCCCGTCAATCGAGCCTGGAGACCGCACTGCTGTAAGTGACTGGGATTGATTTTATGCACATAATTTGTATTATGTAACTGTCCTCCACTCACTGCCCTTGGCTGGAGAAATACTCAATGAGGATGACAGTGAGGCTAACAGCGCTCACCGTTACTCAGGCGCAAAGCGGACGGTAACTTCCGGCGACCGCACATGCGCAGTTAAACGTGGAAATCCGGAAGTTGCTGCCTGAGATGCGATCCCCCGTTTGTGAAGCTCCTGTACTGACGGCGCAGATACGGACCAAACTCGCCAACAAAAGTTAAGTCAAGTCATTTCAAGTCTAAGTATCATTTTAATAGCATGGTGAGTCTTAATTACTGCCAAACAACCTCTCTGGCACTAAAAAATAACTTTTACAAGTGTGGAGTCTCATTCCTTCAGATTTTAATTATTGTTGGGCATTAAAAAAAGTAAATGCTTTTTCATAGAATCAGAGAAAGGTTACGGCATGGAAGGAGGCCATTCAGCCCATCGAGTCCGTACCGCAAAAGCAATCCAGCTAGTCCCACTCCCTCACCCTATCCCCGTAGCCCTGCAAATTTTTTCCTTTCAAGTACTTATCCAGTCCCCTTTTGAAGGCCATGATTGAATCTGCCTCCACCACCCCCTCGGGCAGTGTATTCCAGATCCTAACCACTCGCTGTGTAAAAAAGTTTTTCCTCTTGTCACCTTTGGTTCTTTTGCCAATCACCTTAAATCTATGTCCTCTGGTCCTTGACCCTTCCGCCAATGGGAACAGTTTCTCTCTATCTACTCTGTCTAGACCCTTCATGATTTTGAATACCTCTATCAAATCTCCTCGCAACCGTCTCTGTTCCAAGGAGAACAACCCCAGCTTCTCCAGTCTATCCACGTAACTAAAGTCCTTCAATCCTGGAATCATTCTAGTTAATCTCTTCTGCATCTTCTCTGAGGCCTTCACATCTTTCCTAAAATGCGGTGCCCAGAACTGGACACAATACTCCAGTTTTGGTCGAACCAGAGTTTTATAAAGGTTCATCATGATTTCCTTGCTTTTGTACTCTATGCCTCTATTTATAAAGCCCAGGATCCCGTATGCTTTTTTAACTGCTTTCTCATCCTGCCCTGCCACTTTCAACAATTTGTGCACATACACCCCCAGATCTCTCTGTTCCTGTCCCCCTTTTAGAGTTGTGCCCTCTAGTTTATATTGCCTGTCCTCGTTCTTCCTACCGAAATGTGTCACTTCACATTTTCCTGCGTTAAATTTCATCTGCCACGTGTCCACCAGCCTGTCTATGTCCTCTTAAAGTCTATCACTATCCTCACTGCTTACTACACTTCCAAATTTTGTGTCATCTGCAAATTTGGAAACTGTGCTCCGTGCACCCGAGTCCACATCATTAATATATATCAAGAAAAGCAGCGGTCCTGGTACTATCTTCTGGGGAACACCACTGTACACCTCCCTCCAAACCGAGAAACAACTGTTCACCACTACTCTCTGCTTCCTGTTACTCAGCCAATTTTGTAATCATGCTGCTACTGCCCCTTTTATTCCATGGGCTTCAATCTTGATGACAAGCCTATTATGTGGCATTTTATCAAATGCCTTTTGAAAGCCCATATACACCACATCAACCACATTGCCCTCATCGACCCTCTCTGTTTACCCTCTTTTCTTTCTGTCTCTTTTATCTCTCTCTCTTAATCCAATCTTTCTTTCTCTCTCTTTATTTTGTTTTCTGTACTTGATTTGACATTGAATTCACTATTCTAATTTACACTTCCTGCTTCTGACTCTGTGCTGTTATTAACGATGCTTCAGTCTGGTTGGATAAGGAGATACACAGTTGCTTGCCCTGTTCACACAGGTCCCAGATGCCCTGTAGGGGGCAGCGTGCTGATGGAGTTTCTAATTTTCAGGAGCTTTCCGTGCAAAAGCTCTTAGAAAGTTTATGGGCAAGTGCAAGTCTAAACAAGGGCAGTCGCCATTCATTTGCTGCTCACAGCAAGATCCGGCCCATTATGTAACTATCCTCCATTCACTGCATTTTACTGGAGAAATAATCCTGCTGTACTCGGAAGACTCTGTTTGATGTAGTTTCGGTCATGAGACTTTGTAAATTAACCACAAGTCCCGCCCCGTCTCCAACTTATTGGCTGACACAGTGGTGTCAATATTCACGGTGTTTAGAAAACGTGCTCCCAGTGGGTGAAGCTCCCCACCATAAGCACCGTCAGAAAATTACCCCTCCAATTGTTCATGTATTTCTGAGACTGTGAGTGAGTCACCAACCAGCCAGAACTATCACCAGCGTTGTTGTGAGTTTGGATTCATGCCGTGGAGTTTTACTCTTAACGCCATGGCGAAATTTCGCGGGGCTTCTACTCCCCGAGGGCGTTAGATAGCTCAGCTGTTTGAGCTCCAGACATGAGAACCAGATAGTTCTGCATTTGAATCCTGATAGGGCCCACTCAGTGCATGAAGGAAGGTCAAACGAGTGCCATATCTTAGCGAGTGTGGAGAAAGCAGGAGACTGAGCATAGTTCTGGCTCGGTTTTTGTGCTCGAACACTCCAGACTTTTGTCAGTAAAAACAAGGATCCAATAGATGTTTGTATCTGATGGAGACTGACTCTTGTCTGCCGTCATTCCCAAATTGGCCTGGGTTTTTATCTGTTCTTTTGCCTGTCCCAGGAGATCACATGGCTTTCGGGTGTGCAGTCTATTGTTTATATACATTATTTAGAAGAGTGGGGGAGTTCTCCCTGGTGTCCTGGCCAATATTTATCCCTCAACCAACATCACTAAAACAGATTATCTGGTCATTATCATATTGCTGTTTGTGGGATCTTGCTGTGCGCAAATTGGCTGCTGCGTTTCCTACATTACAACAGTGACTACACTTCAAAAAGTACTTCATTGACTGTAAAGCGCTTTGAGACATCCTGAGGTCGTGAAAGACGCTATATAAATGCAAGTCTATCTCTTCTTATGGCATCACAATTGTGTGGGAGAGGTTGGATGGACCAGAAGGTCTTTTCCTGTCCATTGATGTTCATATGTTCATATCATGGAGATTCCCCGTTGGATGGCTGCCTCACTCTGCAGATCGAGGAGGTTACGTATAGTCCATGTTGTACGAGGTTTGGGAAAGAATGGCCTTTTCTCATTCTGTACTTTCTGATTATTATACAGTGCTGCATTGAGCACAGTTAGGTGGCTTTGACACTTTATGGAAGGTTCACCATCACCTTTTTTTTTGCATGCAAGAGTGAAAATGGACATCACTGGGGTGGTGGTTGGGGGGGAGGTGGGGGTGGGAAGGTGGTGGAATCGGAAGGTGGCAAGTGATTGGTGCATCATTGGTGAGCACCACTTGGAGACATGGACTTAGAGGCATTAAGTGGTGATGCGGAGGGAGAAAGTGAGGCTCTTGCCCACAGGGGAGGAAGAAAAATCCAAAGGGAAGTCACTCAGCTCATTCTCATCGACACCCCAGGGACTGGTTACCATTGTTTCCCAAGTCTAACACTGGAGAATGGGCAGAATTGAGAAAGGACTGGGAGTGGGATCACAGCTTCAGTTCTGATATCAGCTTTGCTGCTGATGAGATTCATTGAAAATCTTAATTACATTAATAATTAATTATATGATGTGATGCTACTGACCTGGGAGTGTTTGATGGGACAGTGTAGAGGGAGCTTTACTCTGTATCTAACCCGTGCTGTACCTGCCCTGAGAGTGTTTGATGGGACAGCGTAGAAAGAGTTTCACTCTGTATCTAACCCGAGCTGTTCCTGACCTGGGAGTGCTTGGTGGGACAGTGTTGAGGGAGCTTTACTCTGTATTTAACCTGAGCTGTTCCTGACCTGGGTGTGCTTGGTAAGACAGTGTAGAAGGAACTTTATTCTGGTCTAACCTGTGCTGTACCTGACCTGGGAATGATTCATGATGAGTGTTGTTAAGAGCAACATTTACCTCAAAAAAAGAAACATTAATTATACTTTACACTTTGTTAAAACAGTTTTACAAAAAAGTCTAAAAGTAAGATGAATGAGGAAATGTCCTCACAATAACTTTTAAAATACAGTTGGTCTTCAGATACATTTTAGTAACTTCCAGATAGCACAGTCCAAAACTGAACTGTTCAGACCAGAATTGGATGCTTAGTGCCAATAACTAGGATACAGCAGATTAGGACAGGTGACTGGAGAAGGGCAGGGAGATTAGGAAGGGAAGGAGGATTAGAAGGGGCAGGGGGATTAGAAGGGGAAGGAGGATTAGAAGGGGCAGGGGGATTAGAAGGGGCAGGGGGATTAGAATGGGAAGGAGGATTAGAAGGGGCAGGGGGATTAGAAGGGGCAGGGGGATTAGAAGGGGCAGTGGGATTAGAAGGGGCGGGGGGATTAGAAGGGGCAGGAGGATTAGAAGGGGCAGTGGGATTAGAAGGGGCGGGGGGATTAGAAGGGGCAGTGGGATTAGAAGGGGCAGTGGGATTAGAAGGGGAAGGAGGATTAGAAGGGGCAGTGGGATTAGAAGGGGGAGGGGGATTAGAAGGGGCAGGGGGATTAGAAGGGGCAGTGGGATTAGAAGGGGCAGTGGGATTAGAAGGGGAAGGAGGATTAGAAGGGGCAGGGGGATTAGAAGGGGCAGGGGGATTAGAAGGGGCGGGGGGATTAGAAGGGGCAGGGGGATTAGAAGGGACAGGGGGATTAGAAGAGGCAGGGGGATTAGAAGGGGCAGGGGGATTAGAAGGGGCGGGAGGATTAGAAGGGGCAGGGGGATTAGAAGAGGCAGGGGGATTAGAAGGGGCAGGGGGATTAGAAGGGGCGGGGGGATTAGAAGGGGCAGTGGGATTAGAAGGGGCAGGGGGATTAGAAGGGGCAGTGGGATTAGAAGGGGCAGGGGGATTAGAAGGGGCAGGGGGATTAGAAGGGGCGGGGGGATTAGAAGGGGCAGTGGGATTAGAAGGGGCGGTGGGATTAGAAGGGGCGGTGGGATTAGAAGGGGCAGGGGGATTAGAAGGGGCGGGGGGATTAGAAGGGGCGGGGGGATTAGAAGGGGCGGTGGGATTAGAAGGGGCGGGGGGATTAGAAGGGGCAGTGGGTTTAAAAGGGGTAGTGGGTTTAAAAGCGAGGGAAACAAAATGAAAGAGCTTGCAGAATAATGGAAACAAATAGGAAACAACAGGTGGACATGGTGCGTTAAACCAATTGATCGAGAGCCTCCCAAACTGTACCAGGACTGGGCAGACTTGAAGTTCGAGGATATTGAACGCTCAGAGATTGTATAATGAATAAAGAGCTATCACCAACCCTAAGGGAATGAGGGATAGAAAATGTTAAGACTGAGCTGTGCTAATCACAGTCCTTTGTTGTGAGTGGTGCTGAGTTCAGTGAGTGCGTTAGGGTAGTGTCACTGACAGATGCTATCTGGAGAGTCAGGCTTTTTAAACATTTAAAGAGAGCCATGCAAATCCTGAGGAAACATAATCATTGGGCCATGTTTCTCACGTACTGCAATAGCTGAACACACACTGCAGTGGCAGAGGCTCGTGTCGGACATCGGCTTCTGGCTCAGCTCAAAGGGGTTGATATTTTCTTATCCGTGGGCTTGTTTTAAAAGAGTCATTTCCACAAAGTTTCTAGGTGGATGTTGCATTCATCAACTATCAGCATCAAGCACTCTCAAATCTTAAACAGTTAGAGACAGAATAAAGTTCCCTCTACACTGTCCCATCAAACAATCCCAGGGCAGGTACAGCACGGGTTAGATACAGAATAAAGTTCCCTCTACACTGTCTCATCAAACACTCCCAGGGCAGGTACAGCAGGGGTTAGATACAGAATAAAGTTCCCTCTACACTGTCTCATCAAACACTCCCAGGGCAGGTACAGCAGGGGTTAGATACAGAGTAAAACTCCCTCTAAATGGCCCCAGAGCACTGTATTATCGATAGCCCTGCTTTTTCTGTGAGAATCCTGAAGAAACCCATCTCCTGTTGGGGGATCCAGTCCACCCCGACTCTGTGTCACTCTGCCTCTCTTTCTTTCCCTCCATAATCCTTTTCCTACTTAATTCCTCTCTCCATATCTCCGTCTCTCTCACCCCCTTGCCTCCTCCATTATTTACATCTCCTAAGTGATAACATTTAAATAAATGGCGGTTTATTTTTAGGTTGAGAGGGGCCTTGCCGATATTTAACGACTTGCTCGGGGCAGGGGCAGGAGGAGAGGTTGGGTGTTAAGTGGCTGAACAGCTGTCCAGTCCCCATTAAACCCCCCACCCCCCATTCCCCCCTCCCCCCCCCCCCCCACTCTGTAGTCACCGCCTTTCATTCCCAGACTAGTGTCTGGATTCGATGTGAACGGCCAAACTCTCGCAATGGGCCCTCAGAAGAGTCGAGCCGGGGCAGACAAGTCAGGGCAGGCTGAAGCTAAATTAGAGACCTGGCAGGCAAACACTGACACAAACACACAGCTACATGGCGACGGATTTAGCTGTGCTTGGGAGTGTAATGACAAGCTTGAAGAGGTGCTGAAGTTAAATTCAGACGCTCCCAATGTGTTGGTGCTTTTTTAGAGAGTTAGATTCCTGCGTCAGTGCTGAATGGAAAGTTTCTTTGGTGTTCTGAGGTGGAAAGTGATAGCCCCTAATTAAACCCCCATTAAAATAACCAGTGCATTGGTTCCTGTTATAAACCTCGCTGCACAGAGACATGCCAGTTTCTCAGATTAGCTTGTTGGTATAGTGTATCCCTGTTACAAATAGTTATGGAACTAACAAGGAACGCTGGGATCAATAACACGGGAAACTGTTGAATCTTTAATATTTGTAATGAAATCCATCACTCTGATCTCTCCTATCAGCTCCCGCTCGCAATGGAAATTCATTGAGGCTTGATGTGAGCTTTCACAGTTTGGTTCTCATTGATAGTCAGGACAGGTTTAAAATATACATCACCTACTTCTTCACTCACACACCAGTCAACCTGCTGAAGTTAATGGCCTCGAAGTCCCTACGCCTCAATGGGTAGGCCCGAACCCACCCGATATTAGGGGGTGGGGAGCAATCGGGAGAGGGGAAACTGGAAGAGGGGGAAGCAGTGTACTCTGAACCCCTCCTCCTTTAACCAATCACAGCGGGGCACTCTGAACCCCACCTCCTCTAACCAATCACAGGGAGGCACTCTGAACCCCTCCTCCTTTAACCAATCACAGGGAGGCACTCTGAACCCCACCTCCTCTAACCAATCACAGGGAGGCACTCTGAACCCCACCTCCTCTAACCAATCACAGCAGGGCACTCTGAACCCCACCTTCTCTAACCAATCACGGGGGGCACTCTGAACCTCACCTTCTCTAACCAATCACAGCAGGGCACTCTGAACCGCTCCTCCTCTAACCAATCACAGCAGGGCACTCTGAACCCCACCTCATCTAACCAATCACAGCAGGGCACTCTGAACCCCACCTCATCTAACCAATCACAGGGAGGCACTCTGAACCCCACCTCCTATAACCAATCACAGGGAGGCACTCTGAACCCCACCTCCTATAACCAATCACAGGGAGGCACTCTGAACCCCACCTCCTCTAACCAATCACGGGGGGCACTCTGAACCTCACCTTCTCTAACCAATCACAGCAGAGCAATCTGAACCCCACCTTCTCTAATGTGCTTCGAACCCCAGTCTAGGAAGTTAAATCTTCCAGACCGTAGACCCAGACATCTGCCTTTTTGAGGCCCAGCCCTCGCACATGCTTCACTGCCTGCCCACGGTTGGAGCCCACCTCTCCCTCAGACTGGAAGCTGGATCTGTCTCTCAGGTTCCCATCTTGTATGTAAACTTGCCAGCACTGGATTCTCCCCTTCTCACGCTGTACGCCTTAAATCATCCTTAATTTTAGGAAGTGAGACAGGAGACAGATGGGTCCGCAATTTTCTGAATGAGATTGCCAAACTCCCAGCACTGATTCATGGTTGTTTCCTTAACCCTCACAGCTGTTGAGGGCTTACCAGCTCTACAGACCCTACCCGAGTATAGCGTCCTCATTCCTTTCACTCGAAGCCCACCTGTCACTTTTGTTCATTAGTTTCTGCCTGTACCTTGATCCCATCATTTGCACCTTAACAAAACTGAGCACAAGGAACTCGTGCATGCCTGGTGTACAGTGTTACTGTGGGCCACAGTGCAGTCGTTTAAGATTTAAAGGGACCCCTTCGCCTCGTACAATCGATTACGCCAAGCAAGGCGGGAATTTTAATCATTTTAATTTTTAAAAGTGTTTACAATCTCCAGCCAGCACCGCTGGCCACACTACGCTGTGGTGAAGTGGCGCAAAATCTCCCCTCCCCCACCCACCACTTGAGGTGGGCAACTGGCCCGAATTAGGATAGTCGCCCTGACTGAGGGAGACTGACTGGTGGACATCAGGGGGTGCAAGCACAAACCTTGCGCACCCCCCCCCCACCACATGCCACCCCCCCACCATCCATCCCCACTCCCCCCTGTACCCTGCACCCCTCCCACATACCCTCACCATCCACTCCCCACCCCCTCAACCCCCATCCCTGGGGGAAGGGTTACTGAGTGACAGTGTGAGGGAGGGGGATTAACATCAGTAGAGATACAGTCAGTAACACAGGGCACTGGGGGGAGGGGTTACTGAGTGACAGTGTGAGGGAGAGGGATTAACATCAGTAGAGATACAGTCAGTAACACAGGGCACTGGGGGAAGGGTTACTGAGTGACAGTGTGAGGGAGGGGGATTAACATCAGTGGAGATACAGTCAGTAACACAGGGCACTGGGGGGAGGGGTTACTGAGTGACAGTGTGAGGGAGAGGGATGAACATCAGTAGAGATACAGTCAGTAACACAGGGCACTGGGGGAAGGGTTACTGAGTGACAGTGTGAGGGAGGGGGATTAACATCAGTGGAGATACAGTCAGTAACACAGGGTGCTGGGGGAGGGGTTACTGAGTGACAGTGAGAGGGAGCTGGATTAACATCAGTAGAGATACAGTCAGTAACACAGGGCACTGGGGGAGAGGGGTTACTGAGTGACAGTGTGAGGGAGGGGGATTAACATCAGTGGAGATACAGTCAGTAACACAGGGCACTGGGGGAGAGGGGTTACTGAGTGACAGTGTGAGGGAGCTGGATTAACATCAGTGGAGATACAGTCAGTAACACAGGGCACTGGGGGGAGGGGTTACTGAGTGACAGTGTGAGGGAGGGGGATTAACATCAGTGGAGATACAGTCAGTAACACAGGGCACTGGGGGAAGGGTTACTGAGTGACAGTGTGAGGGAGCTGGATTAACATCAGTGGAGATACAGTCAGTAACACAGGGCACTGGGGGGAGGGGTTACTGAGTGACAGTGTGAGGGAGCTGGATTAACATCAGTAGAGATACAGTCAGTAACACAGGGTGCTGGGGGGAGGGGTTACTGAGTGACAGTGAGAGGGAGGGGGATTAACATCAGTAGAGATACAGTCAGTAACACAGGGTGCTGGGGGAGGGGTTACTGAGTGACAGTGAGAGGGAGGGGGATTAACATCAGTAGAGATACAGTCAGTAATACAGGGCACTGGGGGGAGGGGTTACTGAGTGACAGTGTGAGGGAGGGGGATTAACATCAGTGGAGATACAGTCAGTAACACAGGGTGCTGGGGGGAGGGGTTACTGAGTGACAGTGCGAGGGAGCTGGATAAACATCACTAGGGGTAGCGTTAATAACACAGGGCTCTGGGGTGAAGGGTTACCGATTGACAGTGTGAGGGAGCTGGATTACATCACTAGGGGTAGCGTTAGTAACACAGGGCACTGGGGGAGAGGGGTTACTGAGTGACAGTGTGAGGGAGGGGGATTAACATCAGTAGAGATACAGTCAGTAACACAAGTGTTCATCGTTCAAACTGCCTGTGTTAATTCACACTGTTAGGCCGTAATGGTACTGAGCCACTTTCCCATTGGTTTTACACTCAATGATGACATTTTCTTCTCTTAATTTAATTTTTGAATATTTTGTCCACCCTTTATTTTTGTTTTTTATGAAAGGAGCCCCAATGATAATGTGTTTACATTAAAAGACACCAATAAAGTGACCACTCCCGTAGACCTCCCGTAGAATACAGTGCAAATTGATGCTAGCTTTTCATATTGATGAAATCTAACCTCATTGTGACCCAGATATTCCGAGGTAATGCAGTTTATTATTTCAGTGTTTTCATCTTGATGGTAACTGTGCACAGACCCAAGAAAAACAGGGGTCACCGCGATCTCATGGGCTAGGTGACGTCACACTAGGAGTCGACTTCCTTAAATTAAACCATTACCCGAAAATACTTTTGGAAAACATTAGCGAGGCCTTTCATTTTAATGGGAGGCAGACAATGGTGAAAGAGATCAAAGGGCTGGCTAATAGCGAATCTCCCAATGGGTTGATATTTCCATAATTTACCCCAATCATCGCATCTTGCAGCATTTAAGGCCCTGAGCCTGCGCCGAGGCTGCGAATGTTTCGGAGAGTTCTGTAAGCTGGTCGATGTTCTTTGGCTTCGATGTTTCTCATCTGGGGCACATTCTGGGGCAGGAATTTAAAAGCCTTGTTATCCCCTGGCAGTTCAATGCCTCATTGCTCTTGGCGTGTGTAACGGGTTTGGTCCCTGGTCCGGTCCCTGGTCCTATTGGCCCTAGTGTTCGGTCCCTGGTCCTATTGCCCCTAGTGTTCAGTCCCTGGTCCTATTGCCCCTAGTGTTTGGTCCCTGGTCTATTGACCCTAGTGTTCGGTCCCTGGTCCTATTGGCCCTAGTGTTCGGTCCCTGGTCCTATTGCCCCTAGTGTTCGGTCCCTGGTCTATTGCCCCTAGTGTTCGGTCCCTGGTCCTATTGCCCCCAGTGTTCAGTCCCTGGTCCTATTGCCCCGAGTGTTCGGTCCCTGGTCCTATTGCCCCCAGTGTTTGGTCCCTGGTCCTATTGCCCCTAATGTTCGGTCCCTGGTCCTATTGCTCCTAATGTTCGGTCCCTGGTCCTATTGCCCCCAGTGTTCGGTCCCTGGTCCTATTGCCCCTAATGTTCGGTCCCTGGTCCTATTGCCCCCAGTGTTCGGTCCCTGGTCCTATTGCCCCCAGTGTTCGGTCCCTGGTCCTATTGCCCCCAGTGTTCGGTCCCTGGTCCTATTGCCCCCAGTGTTCAGTCCCTGGTCCTATTGCCCCTAATGTTCGGTCCCTGGTCCTATTGCCCCCAGTGTTCAGTCCCTGGTCCTATTGCCCCCAGTGTTCGGTCCCTGGTCCTATTGCCCCTAATGTTCGGTCCCTGGTCCTATTGCCCCTAATGTTCGGTCCCTGGTCCTATTGCCCCTAATGTTCGGTCCCTGGTCCTATTGCCCCCAGTGTTCGGTCCCTGGTCCTATTGCCCCTAATGTTCGGTCCCTGGTCCTATTGCCCCCAGTGTTCGGTCCCTGGTCCTATTGCCCCCAGTGTTCAGTCCCTGGTCCTATTGCCCCTAATGTTCGGTCCCTGGTCCTATTGCCCCGAGTGTTCGGTCCCTGGTCCTATTGCCCCCAGTGTTCGGTCCCTGGTCCTATTGACCCCAGTGTTTGGTCCCTGGTCCTATTGCCCCCGGCCCCAGTGACCGGGTTCTCATTCCCGATCGATATCCAGCGATCCACACTGGAAACACGTGGCCATTGTGATGTGGCGGCTGAGCCAGCGTTGACCATGATGCTCCTCTATGATTGAAGAGCCTGCACAGAGGCAGAGAAGATAATGTCACAATTTCAGGGAGATGGACCTGCCAACCCTTCACAATGAAACTGAGCTCAGGACACACAGACTATTGGGCAGGAAACTTGTGAAAAATGTCACTCGTACCATCTGGAGAGAAGTGGCACTGGCACTGAGTGCCAATCCTCTCACTCCTGAGACTGCAGACTAGAGCTGCAAAAAGTGCAATGACCTGACCGGACACTCTCCCTTTTCCCTGGGATGTCCTGGGGGAGGGGCGACTATGCGGAGGTCCTGGGGGAACATCTGGCGACTGGTGAAATGCCCCTTTCTTGATGCAGGGCAGTCATTAACCTGCTGCCAAAGAAGGGGGGGGGGTCTCTGCCACCTGAAAAAACGGGCACCCGGTCTCCCTCCTCAGACAAGATCTTCGCCAGGGCCATGTCTGCCCGCCTTGGCACCGTGCTGGCCCAAATGATCCACCCTGACCAGCCCTGCACGGTCCCGGCTGTGCCAAGCAGTACAATATCCACCTAGTTCAGGATCTTACCCAGAGGACTGGTCAGTTGGACGCCTTCCTCTCCCTCGATCAGGAGAAGGCGTTCGACAGGGTGGATCACCAGTACTTGTTCGGGAGTACTTTCGGGTGCGGGTCGTATTTTGTCGCCTGGGTCTGACTTCTGTACGCTGCCGCAGAGTGTCTGCTTAAGATTAACGGATCTTTGATGGCCCTCCCCTTCCCTTTGGGAGAGGAACGTGTCAGGCATGCCCAATGTCCAGCCCATCATACACCACCTGCGTGGAGCCTTTCCTGCGCCTCTTGAGAACGAGGCTGTCTGGACTGGCTCTGCGCGAGCTGGGAGTGGAGGCTGGCCATTCCGTTTACGCTGATGATGCACTCCTCATGGTCAGGGATCCCGCTGCCCTGCAGAGGATGTGCAAGTGCCAGCAAGTGCACTCGGCCGCTTCCTCCACCAGGATCAATTGGGACAAAAGATCTGGACTCTTGGTCGATCCGTGGCGGGTGGACTCTCTGCCCGAGATCCACCAATCTTCTATACCTGGGAGTCTACCTTAGCTGCGCTGAGGAAGCCTGGCCGGTGAACTGGCAAGAGCTGGAGACCAAAGTCACCGCTCGCCTAGGGCACTGGACAGGATTACTCCGAGTGCTGTCCTACAGGGGTCGAGTGCTGGTCATATAACCAGCTGGTAGCCGCAACATTGTGGTACTTCATTGACTTCTTCTGGGACAAAACAAAGCATTGGGTCTCGGCTGCGGTCCTGAGTCTCCCACTTAGGGAGGGCGGCCAGGCACTGGAGGGTCTTCGCATCCAGGTTGCGACTTTCCATCTTCAGACCCTGCAGAGATTGAGGAGCCTTCCACCATGGCCTGAATTATGATATGCAGCTTCTTTTCATAAAGTTGCACGGGATACATGCGTCCTTGCAGGAGCTGCCTGTTGTCTATCGAGATCTGATCAGGCCCTGGAACAACGTGGCCTCCAGCAGGAGCTCTCCCCCTCTCGGAGGTAGAGGCCGCCCTGACGGAGCCGCTGCTTTGGAACCAACACCAACATGCGGTCGCCTTCGACGACACGTGGCCGGCGGAGAGGAGGTCCCTGGCTGCCAAGGTCACCTGAGCCAGAGACGTACTGGGCGGCAGAGGAATGGGCTGGAAGTTGTCAGTGGCGCTGGCGGCCCAGATGTCCTGGCGCTCCGTCCGACCCGTGGCCAACACCATCCAGGCGCTAGAAGCAACGATTGGCCCTGACTCACCCAGGTGTATCGAGCAGACTCAATCCTGTGGAGCGATCCCGTCCGATCGTACCCCCGCTCGGGCAGAATGTTTCATCGGCGCGAGTCCCCGCGACCTCCCTCGGCAACCTGTGCCTCACAACTTGAGCCATCTCTAGGAAATTCCCTCCGTGCCATTCCCGCGGAGGGAACCCCTGTACCGGCTGCTCCTGCACACTGTCCATTTCCTCGCCCTCGTCCCACTGTCCAGACACGCCCTGATGTTCTATCTCATGTCTGGACACGCCCTGGCGTTCCATCTCACTATCCGGACACGCCCTGGCATTCCATCTCACTATCCGGACACGCCCTGGCGTTCCATCTCACTATCCGGACACGCCCTGGCGTTCCATCTCACTATCCGGACACGTCCTGGCGTTCCATCTCACTATCCGGACACGCCCTGGCGTTCCATCTCACTATCCGGACACGCCCTGGCGTTCCATCTCACTATCCGGACACGCCCTGGCGTTCCATCTCACTATCCGGACACGCCCTGGCGTTCCATCTCACTATCCGGACACGTCCGGGCATTCCATCTCACTATCCGGACACGCCCTGGCGTTCCATCTCACTATCCGGACACGCCCTGGCGTTCCATCTCACTATCCGGACACGCCCTGGCGTTCCATCTCACTATCCGGACACGCCCTGGCGTTCCATCTCACTATCAGGACACGTCCTGGCGTTCCATCTCACTATCCGGACACGCCCTGGTATTCCATTTCACTATCCGGACACACCCTGGCATTCCATCTCACTATCCGGACACGCCCTGGCGTTCCATCTCACTATCCGGACACGCCCTGGCGTTCCATCTCACTATCCGGACACGCCCTGGTGTTCCATCTCACTATCCGGACACGCCCTGGCGTTCCATCTCACTATCCGGAAACGCCCTGGCGTTCCATCTCACTATCCGGACACGCCCTGGCGTTCCATCTCACTATCCGGACATGCCCTGGCGTTCCATCTCACTATCCGGACACACTCTGGCGTTCCAACTCATTATCCGGACACGCCCTGGCGTTCCATCTCACTATCCGGAAACGCCCTGGCGTTCCATCTCACTATCCGGACACACTCTGGCGTTCCATCTCACTATCCGGAAACGCCCTGGCGTTCCATCTCACTATCCGGACATGCCCTGGCATTCCATCTCACTATCCGGACACGCCCTGGCGTTCCATCTCACTATCCGGACACGCCCTGGCGTTCCATCTCACTATCCGGAAACGCCCTGGCGTTCCATCTCACTATCCGGACACGCCCTGGCGTTCCATCTCACGATCCGGACACGCCCTGGCGTTCCATCTCACGATCCGGACACGCCCTGGCGTTTCATCTCACTATCCGGACACGCCTGGCGTTCCATCTCACTATCCGGACATGCCCTGGCGTTCCATCTCACTATCCGGACACGCCCTGGCGTTCCATCTCACTATCCGGACACACCCTGGCATTCCATCTCACTATCCGGACACGCCCTGGCGTTCCATCTTACTATCCGGACACACTCTGGCGTTCCATCTCACCATCCGGACAAGCCCTGGCGTTCCATCTCACTATCCGGACACGCCCTGGCGTTCCATCTCACTATCCGGACACACTCTGGCGTTCCATCTCACCATCCGGACAAGCCCTGGCGTTCCATCTCACTATCCGGACACGCCCTGGCGTTCCATCTCACTATCCGGACACGCCCTGGCGTTCCATCTCACTATCCGGACACGCCCTGGCATTCCATCTCACTATCTGGACAAGCCCTGGCGTTCCATCTCACTATCCGGACACGCCCTGGCGTTCCATCTCACTATCCGGACATGCCCTGGCGTTCCATCTCACTATCCGGACACGCCCTGGCGTTCCATCTCACTATCCGGACACGCCCTGGCGTTCCATCTCACTATCCGGAAACGCCCTGGCGTTCCATCTCACTATCCGGACACACTCTGGCGTTCCATCTCACTATCCGGAAACGCCCTGGCGTTCCATCTCACTATCCGGACATGCCCTGGCATTCCATCTCACTATCCGGACACGCCCTGGCGTTCCATCTCACTATCCGGACACGCCCTGGCGTTCCATCTCACTATCCGGAAACGCCCTGGCGTTCCATCTCACTATCCGGACACGCCCTGGCGTTCCATCTCACTATCCGGAAACGCCCTGGCGTTCCATCTCACTATCCTGACACACTCTGGCGTTCCATCTCACTATCCGGACACGCCCTGGCGTTCCATCTCACGATCCGGACACGCCCTGGCGTTCCATCTCACGATCCGGACACGCCCTGGCGTTTCATCTCACTATCCGGACACGCCTGGCGTTCCATCTCACTATCCGGACATGCCCTGGCGTTCCATCTCACTATCCGGACACGCCCTGGCGTTCCATCTCACTATCCGGACACACCCTGGCATTCCATCTCACTATCCGGACACGCCCTGGCGTTCCATCTCACTATCCGGACACGCCCTGGCGTTCCATCTCACTATCCGGACACACTCTGGCGTTCCATCTCACCATCCGGACAAGCCCTGGCGTTCCATCTCACTATCCGGACACGCCCTGGCGTTCCATCTCACTATCCGGACACGCCCTGGCGTTCCATCTCACTATCCGGACACGCCCTGGCATTCCATCTCACTATCTGGACAAGCCCTGGCGTTCCATCTCACTATCCGGACACGCCCTGGCGTTCCATCTCACTATCCGGACATGCCCTGGCGTTCCATCTCACTATCCGGACACGCCCTGGCGTTCCATCTCACTATCCGGACATGCCCTGGCGTTCCATCTCACTATCCGGACACGCCCTGGCGTTCCATCTCACTATCCGGACACGCCCTGGCGTTCCATCTCACTATCCGGACACACTCTGGCGTTCCATCTCACTATCCTGACACACTCTGGTGTTCCATCTCACTATCCGGACACGCCCTGGCGTTCCATCTCACTATCTGGACATGCCCTGGCGTTCCATCTCACTATCCTGACACACTCTGGCGTTCCATCTCACTATCCGGACACGCCCTGGCGTTCCATCTCACTATCTGGACATGCCCTGGCGTTCCATCTCACTATCCTGACACACTCTGGCGTTCCATCTCACTATCCGGACACGCCCTGGCGTTCCATCTCACTATCCTGACACACTCTGGCGTTCCATCTCACTATCCGGACACGCCCTGGCGTTCCATCTCACTATCCGGACACGCCCTGGCGTTCCATCTCACTATCCTGACACACTCTGGCGTTCCATCTCACTATCCTGACACACTCTGGCGTTCCATCTCACTATCCGGACACGCCCTGGCGTTCCATCTCACTATCCTGACACACTCTGGCGTTCCATCTCACTATCCGGACACGCCCTGGCGTTCCATCTCACTATCCGGACACACTCTGGCGTTCCATCTCACTATCCTGACACACTCTGGCGTTCCATCTCACTATCCGGACATGCCCTGGCGTTCCATCTCACTATCCGGACACACTCTGGCGTTCCATCTCACTATCCGGACACGCCCTGGCGTTCCATCTCACTATCCGGACATGCCCTGGCGTTCCATCTCACTATCCGGACACGCCCTGGCGTTCCATCTCACTATCCGGACATGCCCTGGCGTTCCATCTCACTATCCGGACACGCCCTGGCGTTCCATCTCACTATCCGGACACACTCTGGCGTTCCATCTCACTATCCTGACACACTCTGGCGTTCCATCTCACTATCCGGACACGCCCTGGCGTTCCATCTCACTATCCGGACACGCCCTGGCGTTCCATCTCACTATCCGGACATGCCCTGGCGTTCCATCTCACTATCCTGACACACTCTGGCGTTCCATCTCACTATCCGGACACGCCCTGGCGTTCCATCTCACTATCCGGACACGCCCTGGCGTTCCATCTCACTATCCGGACAAGCCCTGGCGTTCCATCTCACTATCCGGACATGCCCTGGCGTTCCATCTCACTCTCCTGACACACTCTGGCGTTCCATCTCACTATCCGGACACGCCCTGGCGTTCCATCTCACTATCCGGACACGCCCTGGCGTTCCATCTCACTATCCGGACACGCCCTGGCGTTCCATCTCACTATCCGGACATGCCCTGGCGTTCCATCTCACTATCCGGACACGCCCTGGCGTTCCATCTCACTATCCGGACACGCCCTGGCGTTCCATCTCACTATCCGGACATGCCCTGGCGTTCCATCTCACTATCCGGACACGCCCTGGCGTTCCATCTCACTATCCGGACACGCCCTGGCGTTCCATCTCACTATCCGGACACACTCTGGCGTTCCATCTCACTATCCGGACACGCCCTGGCGTTCCATCTCACTATCCTGACACACTCTGGCGTTCCATCTCACTATCCTGACACACTCTGGCGTTCCATCTCACTATCCTGACACACTCTGGCGTTCCATCTCACTATCCGGACACACTCTGGCGTTCCATCTCACTATCCGGACACACTCTGGCGTTCCATCTCACTATCCGGACACACTCTGGCGTTCCATCTCACTATCCGGACACGCCCTGGCGTTCCATCTCACTATCCGGACACACTCTGGCGTTCCATCTCACTATCCGGACACACTCTGGCGTTCCATCTCACTATCCGGACACGCCCTGGCGTTCCATCTCACTATCCGGACACACTCTGGCGTTCCATCTCACTATCCGGACACACTCTGGCGTTCCATCTCACTATCCTGACACACTCTGGCGTTCCATCTCACTATCCGGACACACTCTGGCGTTCCATCTCACTATCCGGACACACTCTGGCGTTCCATCTCACTATCCGGACACACTCTGGCGTTCCATCTCACTATCCTGACACACTCTGGCGTTCCATCTCACTATCCGGACACGCCCTGGCGTTCCATCACACTAACCGGACACACTCTGGTCTTCTATTTCACTGTCCAGACCAACTCACTATCTGGATATGCCCTGGCGTTCCACCTTGCCTTCTGGAGTAGGCGGGGGGGCCCCAATGGAGTCTCTGCAGGGGAGTCCTTCCCTGCACCATTGGGGATCTGGGGTGGAGTGTGTTGCACGGAGCAGTGCCGTCCAATAGGTTTTTAAGTTATTTCACAGACTCCCGGGCCACTTGTAATTTTTGCGGCCTGGAGGAGTCCGCGTTCCACATCTTTGTTGGGTGCGAGCAGTTGCTGCCCCTATTTATCTATCTGAGGGGGCCGCTCCTCAATTTTAGGTTGCGTTTCAGCCCTACGCCCCTGATCTTTAGCCCCACGGTGCGGAGGACATGGTTAAGTCGGCGGGCCTTCTTGTGGGTCTGCTCCTGAGCCTTGTAAAGATGACCATTCACAGGTCCAGGACGAGCGGGTCCCGCGGGTGGGGCGGGGGGTGGGGGGGTGGGGGGAAGCTGTGTCGCTCTGACTGCCTGTCACGTCAGAGCGGATTGTTAAACAAGTGTCTGCTCCCAACCATATCGAGCTCACTGTCGGGGCTCTCAAATCCTCCACGGGCCTGTGTACAAAAACGTAATGTACAGCACAAGAAAAAACACTCGGTTCATTGAGGACATTTTGTCCACAGATCGCAACCTGCTCAAGCATTAACCTGGGCACGATTGTCAAACAGACGTCTGCAGTAACAAGGGAGAACAAAGTCACCATTAAGGATTCAGCAATCACCCTCTACAACGTTTAGAAATTCCTGGGGCAGTTCAGTAGAGGATACATTACCTTTAAATAATAACAGCTTGTCAGCTTGGACAGTGAAATGAAAAACAGTGGAAAGAATCTTATGCATCTACTTCACTCCATTCCACGTTCTCGATCTGGCTCCCCTGAGCTGAAGGTTGGAAAGTTCATCACCAGGTATTTTTACCCTCACTGTGGGGGGGTGGGGGGTGGCGGAGGGAAGGGATGAGAAACGCTGGCTGGGGTAATGCAGTTCGAACTAAGGATCTCAACGCCCTGTTCAAAGAAATACTGACTAGAAACCACTTCATCTTTGAGTCATTTCTTCCTGGGTGTGTACAGCACAATCCAAGTTCGTGTACTAAACCAATCACAACTTTATATACAGGGAGTGATTGAGACGCTCACCGGACAGAGGAGTGGGTGTTGGACACTGGGATCTGACATTGTGCTGCTAACCCTGTAGTAAAATGCGGGGCAGTGTTGGGGAGGGGGGCAACTAATTTAAATATAGAGAGTGGTGCAGGCTTTTCAAATCCAAGCTGTGAGATCTTAGGGCAGTGGGGGGGGGGGGGAATGGAAAATATGTGG